>NW_004444051.1:8768823-8893582 GCF_000243295.1 Trichechus manatus latirostris
GAGAGATTTACTTCAAGGAAATGGCTCACACAGTTGTGGGGGGCTTACAAGTAATATGTCAGGTGGCAGGCTGGAGACCTCTGCTGGCTCACGGGATGTCAGGGGCTGGTGATTCCAAAGTCTGAAGGTCTGGTGGCAGGCCAGGGACTTCTGCAAGCTTTTGTCCTAAGATCCGGAGACCAGGTGATGAGAAGAGCGCAGGGCTGAGAGAGTGAGCTTTGCCAGAATATCCATTTACAGTGAAACCTGTGAGAGCCTGAACTCAACAGAACTGCCTTGTTTTTCCGGTCTTGCAAGTTTTCTGCCTTTGACAGGGTGTAGTCTTACTACTTTTCTATTGCTCATTTCAGTGGAAAATATTTTAGTTGTCCTCTGACAGGTTTCTGAATTACACAGGCTCAGACTTTCACAGGTTTTACTGTATATTCTGGAGGCAGACCACACCCCCAGGAAAACTCCCCTTTCAACTGATTGGTTGATCACATCAGATCACATCATGGTTGGTGATTATATTACATTACGTTATAGAACAGCAACCAGTCCAGTTTCTGGCCAAACCACTGAGAATCATAGCCTAGCCAAGGTGACACATAAAATTGACCATCACAGACAATAAGGCCTAATTCTAGTTCTTACATACCCCAGGAGTCATTTAGCATCACCTCCAGCTCCCTACCCTGAGTCTGTGTTGAACTACAGCATTTCTGTGTGCTTGGAATAGAAGATGGGACCAGTGTAGGGTGGCACAAGATTGGGTAAAGGGGTTTCTTCCTTGTCCCTTCAGTTTCCTCTTTAGACGTGCGGTTGCACCTTTCTACTTGCTCTCTTCATTCACCTTCAGCCCATCTGCCCTTAGTCTTTACTAGACTATTGTGGCTGAAATCACCTGGGGTCTCATAATCTCCAAATACAGTTTGCAGTTTTCAGATTGCACCTGACTTCATTTCTCTGAAGCATTTGGCACCAATAGCCACTCCTTCTAGAAACTCATATCTTCCAGAGCTTGGTTGATCATTCCTTTCTGGTTTATATGGTGACTTTTTAGCCTCCTCCTGGCTGTTAAATGTTGGTATTGTCCAATGTTCTGATTTTGGCTATTTTGCTTTCTCACATTAAAAAAAAATATATATAAGCAAAAATTCATTTGTTTCTCATAAAAATCTTCAAACATACACAAAAATGGAATCAATACTGACAAGCTGATCCTAAAATCACATGGAAATTTAAGAGACCCAGAATGACCAAAACGATATTGAAAAAGAAGAACAAAATTTGAGGATTCACACTTCCAGATTTCAAAACTTAGTGCAATGCTACACTAATCAAGACAATGTGGTCCTGGCATTAGGTAGGGTGCTCATAGAGACCTGTAAAATAGTATTGAGATTCCAGGGGGGAAAAAACCTTACATTACCAATCAATTGATTTTTTTACAAGTGTGCCAAAACTATGGGGAAAGAGTAGTCATTTCAATAAATGGTGCTGGACAAGTGGATATTCACATTCATAAGAATGAAGTTGGACCCCTACCTCACACTGTATATAAAAATTAACTCAAAATGGGTGAAAGACCTAAATGTAAGAGCTAAAACTATAAAACTCTTAGAAGAAAACCATCATGACCTTGAATTTGTCGATAGTCTCTTAGATATGACACCAAAAGCACAGCAACCTAAAAAAAAAAGATAATTTTTTTTAATATAAATTTTTTGAATATCTGTGCTTCAAAGGATACCATGAAGAAAGTGAAAACTACCCACTGAATGGGAGAAAATATTTGTTAATCATAATCTGATAAGGATCTTGTATCTAGAATACATAAAGAACACTTACAACTCAATTAAAAAATGGGCAAAGAATCTGAATAGACATTTCTCCTAGGAAGATATACAAACAGCCAACGGCACATGAAAAATGCTCAGCATCATTATTTATCAGGGAAATGCAAATCAAAACCACAATAAAATACCACTTCACACTCACTAGGATGGAGAGAATAAAAAAGATGGATAGTAACAGATGTTGGCAAAGAAGTAGAGAAAATAGAATTCTCGTACACCTTATCCCATTGCCATCAAGTCGATTCCAACTCATAGCGACCCTATAGGGCAAAGTAGAACCGCCCCATAGGGTTTCCAAGGAGAGGCTGGTGCATTTGAACTTCCGATCTTTTGGGTAGCAGCTGAACTCATAACCACTATGCCACCAGCGCTCCCATATACTACTAGTGACAATGTAAAATGGTGCAACCACTTTGGAAAACAGTCTGACAGTTCCTCAAAAAGTTAAACATAGAGTGAGATACCACTTTATACCCACTGGGATGACTGTAATAAAAAAGATAATAACAAGTGTTGGCCAGGATATGGAGAAATTGGAACCCTCACACACTCCAATGGAAATGTAACATGGTGCAGTCACTTTGGAAAACATTCTGGCAGTCCCTCAAAAGGCTAAACAGAGTTACCATATTGGTGTTGTGTGCCGTCCAGTCCATTCTGACTCATAGCAACCCCATATGGCAGAGTAGTACTGCCTCATAGAGTTTTCTAGGCTGTAGTCTTTACAGAAACCCTGTTGGTGTAGTGGTTAAGTGCTACAGCTGCTGCCCAAAAGCTTGGCAGTTCAAATCCACCAGGGGCTCCTTGGAAACTCTATGGGGCAGTTCTACTCTGTCCTATGGGTCACTATGAGTTGGAATTGACTTGAGGGCAATGGGTTTTAGTCTTTATGGGACTATATCACCAGGTCTTTTCTCCCGTGGAGCTGCTGGGTGGGTTTGAACCACCAACCTTTTGGTTAGCCGCCAAGTGTTTAACTGTCACACCATCAGGACTCCTTAGAGTTAACAACTATGTTGTTGTTGTTGTTAGGTGTCCTCAAGTCAGACTCATAGTGACCCTATATACAACAGAACAAGAAGTTGCCCAGTCCTGTGCCATCCTCATAATACTAGGTATGTTTGAGCCCACTGTTGCAGCCACTGTCTCAGTGCATCTCATTGAAGCATTCTGTCTATCCTTCTTCCAAGATAGATTTGTTCATTCTTCTGGCAGTCCATGATATATTCAATGTTTTTCACCAACACCATAATTCAAGTGCATCAATTCTTCTTCGGTCCTCCTTATTTATTGTCCAGCTTTTGCAAGTATATAGGCAATTGAAAATACCATATGACCCAGCAGTTCCACTCGTAGGTATATATCCAAGAGAAATGAAAACATATTTCCATGCAAAAACTTGTAAGCAAATGTTCACAGCAGCATTATTCATAATAGATAGAAAGTAGAAATAACCCACATGCCCATCAATGTATGAATGGATAAATAAAATGTGATATATTCTTGTAATGGAATATTATTTGGAAATGACAAGGAATAAAGTACTAATATATGCTATAAGATGTATGGACCTTGAAAATATATGTTAACTGAAAGAAGCCAGTCACAAAAGACCACATATTGTATAATTTCCGTTATATAAAATGTCCAAAATAGGCAAATTTAGAGACAGAAAGTAGATTAGTGGTTGCCTGGGGCTGAGGATAGGGGGTGGAGGCTTGAGGATGATGACTAAAGTGTGTGGAAGTTTCTTTTTTGAGATGATGAAAAAGATTTTAAAATTGATTGTGGTAATGGTTGCACAACCCTGTAAATATACTAAAAACCATTGAGTTTTACACTTTAAATGGGTGAATTGTACAGTATGTGAATTATATCTCACAATAATAAAGCTGTTACACACACACACACACAGAAAAGAATAATACTATCAAATCCAATCACCATCACCAACATTCAACATTTTCTTAATCTTATTTCATCTATTCCCCTACAGTGGGGGGTGGGGGGGAACAGTTGCTATGATGGTTAGTGTTATGTGTCAACTTGGCTAGGTCACGAGTATCGGTATTATGTAATTATCCTCCTGTCATGGTTTGAATTATGTCCCCCCAAAAATGTGTGTATCAATTGTGCTAGGCCATGATTCCTGGTACTGTGTGATTTTCCTGTATGTTGTAAACTTGCCTCTATGATGTTAATGAGGGAGGATGGGTGGCAGTTGTATTAGTAAGGTAGGACACGATCTGCAAGACTGGATTGTGTCCTGAGGCAATCTCTTGAGATATAAAAGACAGAAGTGAGCAGTGAGACAGGGGGACCTCATACCATCAAGAAAGCAGTGCCGGGAGCAGAGCGCGTCCTTTGGACCGGGGTCCCTGCACAGAGAAGCTCCTAGTCCAGGGGAACACCGAAGAGAAGAAGGCCAACAGAAAGAAAAAGCCTTCCCCTGGAGCTGATGCCCTAAATTTGGACTTTTAGCCTACTTTGACTGTGAGGAAATAAACTTCTCTCATTAAAACCATCCACTTGTGGTATTTCTGTTGTAGCAGCACTAGATAACTAAGACACCTCCTTTATGTGATCTGATGTATGGAGAGTTTCCTTGGGGCTGTGGCCTGCATCCAACATACATGGACGTTCTGGCAAAGCTCACTTGCTCTGGATCCTGCATCCATCTTGTCATCCTCTGACCCCTGGTTATTGGGCTGTTAGCCAGCAGCCTGCCGCCTTACCTGAAAATTTTGAGATTCACCAGCTTTGGCAACCCTGTGAATCAGGAAAAGTCTCCAGTCTGATGCCTGACCCACGGATTTGGGACTTGCCAGTCTCCACAACTGCGTAAGCCTTTCCTTGAAATAAACCTCTCTGCATATATCCATATATGTAAACTTTACTGGTTTTGCTCTTCTAGAGAACTCAGCCTAAGACAGTTGACATGTAGCCCATTCCAACTCATGGAGATCCCATGTGTATCAGAATAGAATTGTGCTCCATGGAGTTTTCAATGGCTGACTTTTTGGAAGTAGATCATCAGGTCTTTCTTCTGAGGTACCTCTGGATGGACTCAAACCTCCAACCTTTTGGTTAGCAGCAGAGCAAGTTAAACTTTTGTGCCACCTGGGGACTCCCTACAGTTCACAGGTCCTTATTTCCAAGTTTGATCTTTTCTTAGATTGCCATAATTTGCAGAAATGTTTAGAAAGTTACTGCTTGTTAGATTTGTTAGGCATTTAAAGACTTGGGGAAAATTGTATTTATTAAATTTGTTGTCACATTTTGAAAAGTCTAAGGCAGTAGTTCCCAAATTGTTAGTAGAGGGGAGGGTGGTTAAAATCCCAATACACAGGTAACGCCCATATCCCATACCAATTAAATCAGTGTCTGGGTGTAGGAGTGGGTAGGCATCAGTATGTTTAGTGATTCTCCAGATGAATCCAATGTTCTGCAAAGTTAGTAAACCGTGAAAGATGTTTTAGTAGGATTTAATCTGTTAATCTTATCATCTAATTAATCTAATCAAAGAACAAATTAAGTTTTTACCACCCCCCCGAAATCATTAGATTTATAAATGAATAACAAGTTTGGCAAGTTGACTAAGGTCAAGAGAAAAGTTTTAAAAATATATAATTATTTAATATTTAAATACTGAATATTCAGATCAGGAAATTGTTAAGTATACTTTCCCAATTAACAACACCTCCTCGGGATTTAAAAACCAGGAGGACAGCTGGGTCACCGAATGGTTAACAAGCAGGTACTCTGGGGAGCAAGAGAGAGAGAGTTCAAGTTCAGAAGACCCATTTCTTTTCACCAATGGGACCCGGAAAGGGATCTTACTGGCCAGGAAGTTTCATCTGGGATCCCCGGAGCCTTGGCAATGGCTCCTCGGTGACTTCTTGGGCCATCGCGTTTCCCCGCCCAAAGTGGGTTGGAGCGGGAGGGAACTACGCGCAGACCGAGCCGGGAAATGGGCGCTGGAGCCCGGCCCGCGCTTCTTCTCTTGATGCTGTTGCGTGCCGTGGCTCCGCAAGGGCGGCGACCGCGTGAGTCCGGGGCCTGAGGGAGAACCTGGGGCGCGGAGGGGGAACAAATCCTAACAGTCTTTAGCGCTCAGGAGTTTGCAAAGTTCGAAAGAACTGCTCAGCCCCACCTGCAATCCCTCCGCCAACTTTCTGAGCGAAATACCGGGAAGAGACGCTTCCGCTGAGCTGGAGATGAGGGTTTCCTCGCTCCAGGACTTTGCACCCGTCAACCCTGCTTTGGCGTGGCACCCACCCGCCCCTTGGCCGGCGCGCACCGTTAGGCTTTTAAATAAATCTCTTGGTTTCTCATTTAGGCGTGCCTGGACTAGGATCTTGGTTTTCTTGTTTTTAAAGTTGGCTGTGCCGTTTCCCCTAGTCGTCCCAAAACAGGAAGTTCTCACTGTGTGCGACCTTGGCCCAGGCGCCCCACTGGTGTTTATGCACCACAGCGCAGCGAGGGGCTGGAAGACTTGAGCGAAACCAAGGCGGAACCAGTCCACTTCAGAACCATTAGCCCTGGTGCGGTGGGAATGTGGATGTGTGGGAGTGGGATCTGAGTTCTACCCCACCCCCACTCCTTTGCGGTGATAACTGGATGTGAGAGGAGCCTGAGAGAGACTTGCCCAGGGCCTGGGAGATTGAGCTTTTGCCTGCGGAAAAAAAAGTTTCAGCTGTAGATATCGGTTCACTTTCCTAGCCGGGCTTTGGGCTTTGTTGATTTGCAATGCTAATATGTTGTATAATTAGGGTCTTTACTACAGGATACCAAATTGATAATGATTAACACTTAGTAAAGAGTTGCGGTTTTAAAACCCATTCATATCTGTGATGTTATTTCACACTCACTATGCATTTGGGAGATTGTTGTTAGGTGCCTTCCAGTCACTTCCGACACATAGTGACCCTATCTATGTACAACAAAACAGTTAACGGTTCTGCGGTTCTGCGCAATCCTCACAATCGTTGCTATGTTTGAGTCCATTGTTGTAGCCAATGTGTTAATCCATCTATCTCATTGAGGGTCTTCCTCTTTTCCGCAGACCCTCTACCTTACCAAGCATGTCCTTCTCCAGAGAATGGTTTCTCCTGATAACATGCCCAAAGTACGTGAGAAGTCTTGCCATCCTTGTTTCCAAAGAGCTTTCTGGCTGTACTTCTTCCGAGACAGATTTGTTCGTTTTCTGGCAGTCCATGGTATAGTCAATGTTCTTCGCCAACACCATAATTCAAAGGCATAAGTTCTTCTTCATGCTTCCTTCGTCATTGTCCAGCTTTCACATGCATATGAAGCGATTGAAAATACTATGGCTTGGATCAGGCGCTCCTTAGTCCTCAAAGTGACATCTTTGGTTTTCAACACTTTAAAGATGTCTTTTGCAGTAGATCTGCCCAATGCAATACAGCATTTGATTTCTTGACTGCTGCTTCCAAGGGCATTGATTGTGGATCAAAGTAAAATGAAATCCTTGACAACTTCAGTATTTTCTCTGTTTATCATGATGTTGCTTATTGATCCAATTGTGAGAATTTTTGTTTTCTTTGTTGCGGTGTAATCCATGCTGAAGGCTGTATGTAGTCTTTGATCTTCATTAGTAAGTGGTTCAAGTTCTCTTTGCTTTCAGCAAGCAAGGTTGTGTCATCTGCATAGCACAGGTTGTTAATGAGTCTTCCTCCAATCCTGATGCTGTGCTCTTCTTCATATAGTCCAGCTCCTTGGATTATTTGCTCAGCATACAGATTGAATAAGTATGGTGAAAGAATACAACCCTGACACACACCTTTCCTGACTTTAAACCATGCAATAATCCCTTGTTCTGGTCTATCAACTGCCTCATGGTCTACGTACAGGTTCCGCATGAGCACAATTAAGTATTCTGGAATTCCCATTCTTCGCAATGTTATCCATAATTTGTTATGATCAACACAGTCAAATGCCTTTGATAGTCAATAAAACACAAGTAAACATCTTTCTGGTATTCTCTGCTTTCAGCCAAGATCCATCTGACATCAGCAATGATATTATTCTTAGTTCCACGTCCTCTTCTGAATCCAGCTTGAATTTCTGACAGTTCCCTGTTAATGTACTGCTGCAACCACTTTTGAATGATCTTCAGCACAATTTTACTTGTGTGTGATATTAATCATATTGTTGAATAATTTCTGCATTTTGTTGGATCACCTTTCTTTGGAATGGGTACACACATGGATTGCTTCCAGTCGGTTGGCCAGGTAGTTGTCTTCCAAATTTCTTGGCATAGACCAGTGAGCACCTCCAGCACTGCATCCCTTTGTTGAAACATCTCAGTTGGTATTCCGTCAATTCTTGGATCCTTGTTTTTCGCCAGTGCCTTCAGTGCAACTTGGACTTATTCCGTCATTGCCATCAGTTGTTGGTCATATGCTACCTTCTGAAATAGTTGAACGTCAACCAATTCTTTTTGGTACAGTGACTCTGTGTATTCCTTCCATCTTCTTTTGATGCTTCCTGTGTTGTTCAATATTTTGCCCATAGACTCCTTCAATATTGTAACTCCAGGCTTGAAATTTTTCTTCAGTTCTTTCAATTTGAAAAATACAAAGCGTGTTCTTCCCTTTTGGTTTTCTAACTCCAGGTCTTTGCACAATTCATAATAATATTTTACTTTGTCTTCTTGAGCTGCCTTTTGAAGTCTTCTGTTCAGCTCTTTTACTTCATCATTTCTTCCATTCACTGGTTATAATGTACTCACGCTAATTGAAAAGTGCTTCAGAAGAAAAATCTGGCAATATACTTCTGCAAAATCAGCCATTGAAAATCCTATGGAGCATAGTTCTACTGTGCCACACGTGCAATCGCTATGAGTTGAAATGGGCTGGACAGCAACTGTTTTGTGTGGTATTATTTGTTTACTAGCAGTTTTTACTAGCAGTTAACTGCCTCTCAGGTTAAATAACTTTCCCAGTTTAATGTTAAATAGTGTACTGCCACTCCTTCCTAAGCATAGCTGACATTGATCAGACTCTTAGTATTGCATGCAAGACTCTGAGCTTACTTTGCATACATTATCATATGAAAGACTCAGAACAACTTTGGAGTTTAGGTACTACAGTGAAACCTGTGACATCCAGAACTGTTTGGGACTGCCTTGTTTTTCCTGGTCTGGCAAGTTTTCCACCTTTGACAGGGTGCAGTCTTACCACTTTTCTATCACTCGTTTTAGTGGAAAATATTTGAGTTTTTCTTCTCTGACAGTTTTCCAACTTACACAGTTTTTGGCTTTCAAAGGTTTTACTGTATTTGTATTGACATGTTACAGATGGCGATAATGAACTGATAACCTTGCTCAACATTACACAGGCTTTTGCAGGACTATCTCTGCTCCATAGCTGTCACTCTTAAACATCCCATTGCATTAGAGTTTGAATCATAAAATTTGATGTTGAACAGAAATATTCATTCATTCACAAGTATAAAATGTGTTGCACTGTTTTAGCTCCAGAGTAACAGCAGGGAACCAAGTCTTTTGCATTCTAGTGGGGAAGAGGGCAATAAACAAATGAGCAGGTAGTGAGGGGTGCCATGGAGACCTGAGAACTAGGGAGGTCAGTGTGGGTCTCTCTCTCAGGTTGATGTTTACCCAGAGACCTGAAGGAAATGATGGTGCTGCTGACTGAGATAGAGCTTCTCAGGCAGACTGAGGCAGAGTGGGCCTGGCAAGTTGGGCTGAAGCAGGCTTTCATAACCTCAGCATTATTAAAATTTGAGGCTGGTTAATTTTTTGTTGTGGGGAACTGTCCTGTGCATTGTAGGATGTTTAGCAGCATCCTAGGCCTCTACTCACTAAATGCTAGTAATACTCCCCTAGTTATGATGATCAAAAATGTTTCCAGACTTGGCCAGATGTCCCCAGGGGGATAAAATCTCCCAGTTGAGAACCACTGGGTTGAGGAAGAGCAAGGAGGCTGATAACCCTAGAGAGCAGTGGTCAGAGGCAGAAAAGTGATCAACGAAGTCAGAAAAGGGGCTACAGGCAAGGCCATATAGGTCTTTTTAGGCTGTGGTGTGGATTCTCAGGTTCTGGGAAGCCAAAGGGTGACATGATCTTTCATAGGTTTTAAGAAGATTGCTCTGGTTGCTGTGTGGAAAGCAGAATGAAAGGGGCAACAGTAAAAGCAGGGGGACCAGCCAGGCAGCTGTTATACTAGTCCAGGCAAGAGGTGAAGGACTAGGTTGGGTGGGAGCAGAGGAGGTGGTGAGAAATGGTTGTATTCTGGATATACGTTGAAGGAGATTGCTGAATAAACTATTTGTTGCATGAGAGAAAGAGAAGAGGCAAAGTTGATCCATTATTTAATTATTTTTATTCAATTTCAATTTTATTAGCCTGAGCAATATGGCAATAGGCGATGCCATTTTTAAGATGAGGAAGGCAAAAGAAAGAGCAGTTTAGGGGCAACCAAGAGCCTGGTTTTGGATGCGTTAAGCTGGAGATGTGAATTAGTCATCCAAGAGGTAAGCTCATGTAGGCAGTTGGGTATAAGAGTCTGGAGTTCAGCTCCAGAAATAAAAATCTCAGAGTTATCGTCATTCATTCATTCATTGATTCCTTCAATAAGTATTAAGCACCTAGTTAGTGGAAACCGTTTGTGCTAGACTATTAACCTAAAGGTTGGTGGTTTGAACCCACCCAGCAGTACCATGGAAGAAAGTCCTGGTGATCTGCTTCCAGTAAGACTGTTGTTGTTGTTGTTAGTTGCTGTTGAGTAGATTCCTATTCATGGAAACCCCAAGTGTGCAGAGTAGAACTGCTCCATAGGGTTTTCAGGGCCAAGAAAACACTATGGAACAGTTCTACTCTGTAAAACATGGGGTCGCCATGAGTTAGAATCGACTTAACAGCAATAGGTTGGGTTGGTTTTCGTTTTTAAGTGCCAGGCACCGTTCTAGGAAATGGGGAAACATCACTGAACGCTCTCATTCTACAACTGAGGGAAGGTGTAGAGAAACTGTTACTTGCCTATAGGTCTTGTCCTTTTCTGCTTACTCAGGACTCCTAAATTTGCTTTGGAACTGTTGTGATGAAGAGCTGCCCTGAGCTATTTATCTGCAGATCTCCCAGCATTCAAGAGCAAACATTTGCACATGAAAGGATTTACTGGTGGAAAGGGTAAAACAAGAAGTTCCTCTGGCTCAGATCTAGTTCTGAGTACCAACTCTTGAGCTCAACTGCCATGGCTAGGGATACCTTGAGATTTTCTAGAGTCTGTCAGCTCCTGAGGAGACTCCATAATTGTGGGCAGGGCCTGGGGCAGAGAGGGAGTGGCAGCCACATGTGGCAGATGGAGGTGCACAAAGAGAGAGCAGACAGGACTGCCATATGGATGGAGAGCAGTCACTGTGTGTTTCATTTTTCAGAGTGGGGCCAAACACAGCTGGCACTAAGAGTTGATTCAGAAGTGTGTAGCCCTTTGCCTCCCCATCCCCTCTGCTGCCAACAGTGAAGGCCATCTCCTGGTCTCTCTCCAGGGTCGCACTCTCTTCGCTACCTCTTCATGGGTGCCTCAGAGCCAGACCTTGGGCTGCCCCTGTTTGAGGCATTGGGCTATGTGGACGACAGGCTGTTTGTGTCCTATGATCATGAGAGTCGCCATGCCAACCTCCGCCCCCTGTGGGTTTGGAATGGGGCTTCCAGCCAGCTGAGGTTGCAGCTGAGTCAGAACCTAAAAGGGTGGGACCACATGTTCACCGTTGATTTATGGACCATCATGGACAACCACAACCACAGTACAGGTACGTGGGAAGGGGGCCTTGCCTTCCTGGGTGTGTTGGAGCGTCTCCCCACCTCAGAGATGCATTAGAGAGTTGGAGCATGAAGGCTGTGGGAGCAGGAAACAGGGAAGGAATTTGCTTCCTGAGGTCCCCGGTAGCCCCTGGAGATGGTGGAGACAGGGATCTACCTACTCCTTTGGTTTCAGTAATGAGGCTGGGTGTGCTGTCAGAGTCCCACACCCTGCAGGTGATTCTGGGCTGCGAGGTGCAGGAAGACAACAGCACTTGGGGGTTCTGGAAGTACGGGTATGATGGACAGGACCACCTTGAATTCTGCCCTGAGACGCTGGACTGGAGAGCAGCAGAGCCCGGGGCCCAGGCCACCAAGCTGGAGTGGGAAGTAAACAAGATTCGGGCCAAGCAGAACAGGGCCTACCTCGAGAGGGACTGCCCCGAGCAGCTGCGTCAGTTGCTGGAACTAGGGAGAGGAGTTCTGGACCAGCAAGGTAAGATAGAGGCACCCTTCTGCCCCCACACTCTAGCGACTGAGTGGACCTGGGTGCAGAGTGCAGGGTCCTTGGCTGGCATTTCTCAGAGGTAGCCGAGCTCGGTGGTTGTGTGACTTTTTCCAAGTTCTAGAAAGGGACTTTCTCAGCCCTGAGGTATCTACCTCACAATTGTGATATATGACACAGCCATGAGTTAAGGTTTTATGTTTTCCTCTATGCATGTGGGGAAAGAAGAAGCACCCGTGATCCTCTTTTGAATTGAATAAAGAATCATGTGTATATTTGTTCTTTTTAGGAATCCAGACATGTCAATATCACATTGATTATCAAAGCAAAAAGTTACCAAATGAGGCAACCAATCAGAGTTGCAGAGTTTTTTGGAGGTTAAAGGTTACTTTCTTAGAACATAGCAATAGTCCCTGAAGCCTGGCTATCGTACAAGTTCCTTCCTACAAGAATACTTATTGGATTGAACCAGATGAAATTGCCAATAATCCCTATTCAATCAGTTTTGATCCACATAAGTGGCAATTTCATTTGGTTCAACTTAATCTATTAGCAGAGAACTGAAGACCTGGGCAACAGGTACATACTAGACAGGAGAAAAAGGATGATATGACTGTGACTGTTCTTCGTGTGACACCACATCAGAGTCAAGTCTTAGCGTAAATTTTAGGACACAAAATGGTGTCCCTCCCTCAGCTTGCTTTGCCTGTAAAAAGTATTTCCTTCCTCCAACCCATAAAAAAAGAGAAGTGAAAGTTCCAGTCTTCCTAGCAAGGGGAAAAAGATTCCCTCTCTTCATCTTTCTTCTTTCCTGTCCAGTGCCTCCTTCTTTGGTGAAGGTGACTCATCACGTGACCTCTGAAGTGACCACTCTGCGGTGTCAGGCTCTGAACTTCTTACCGCAGAACATCACCATGAGGTGGTTGAAGGACAAGCAACCGCTGGATGCTAAGGAGGTTGAGCCTATGGATATGCTGCCCAACGGGGATGGGACCTACCAGGGCTGGATGGCTGTGGCCGTGCCTCCTGGGGAAGAGCAGAGATATACCTGCCAGGTGGAGCACCCAGGCCTGGACCAGCCCCTCACTGCCACCTGGGGTATGAATGAGAACCAGAAGCTGAGAAAATCTGTTGTGGGTGGAATGGGGCTGGTCAGCATGGGGCGGGTCTGCTCTGGGTTGGGAGGTGGGCTAGCAGTGGTGGTCACAGGCTTTCACTTGCCTTTGCTGTTTTAGAACCTTCGTCTCCTGGCACCTTAGTCATTGGAATCATCAGTGGAATCGCTGTTTGTGTCATCATCTTCTTTATCGGAATTTTGTTCAAAATCTTAAAGAAGAGACATGTTTCCAGTGAGTAGAAAGAAGGAAGAAGTCTCAGTATCTCTGCCCTTTTTTGTTTGGTGCTTTCAAGTCGATTCAGACTCACAGCAACCCTATAGGACAAAATAGAACTGCCCCATAGTGTTTTCTAGGCTGAAATCTTTACAGGAGCAGATCTCAGAGCTTTCTCCCACTGAGCTGCTGGGTGGGTTTGAGCTGCGAACTTTTTGGTTAATAGCTGGGTTAGCAGCCCAGTGCTTAACCATTGCACCACCAGTGCCCTCTCTGCCCTTTGGGTTCCAAAACAGCAAAGGCAAAGGCATGCTAATTCTCCTGCCAGAAAACGGGCAAAGGGAGGACATGGGAAGTCTTCCCTCTCTCTTCTTTTTCTCTGGGGACACCAGCCCCTTCCTAGGAGCAACTATTTGTTTTCCCCAGAATGAAAACTCTAATTCAACAAACATCTTTGGAGCACCTACTCTTTGCAAGGCACTATTTAAGGTAGTAGAGGAGCCCTGGTGACAAAGCGGTTAAGTGCTCGGCTGCTAATGGAAACGGCTATGGTTCTAACCCACAAGTCGTTCCATGGGAGAACGATGTGGCAGTCAGCGTCCATAAAGATTACAGCCTTGGAAACCTTGTGGGGCAGTTCTACTCAGTCCTATAGGGTCATTATGAGTCAGAATCAACTGGACAGCAATGAGTTTTAGTTTGGTTTGTTTAAGGTAGTAAGGAGCCCTGGCAGCACAACAGTGCTAGCTGCTAAAGGAAAGGTTGGCAGTTCAAACCCACCTAGCTGCTCTGCTGGAGAAAAGACCTGGCGATCTGCTCCTGTAAAGATTACAGCCTAGAGAACCCCATGGGACAGTTGTACTATGTCATGTGGGATCGCTATGAGTTGGAATCAACTTGATGGCACTAATATTTAAGGTAGTAGGAGTCCCTGGGTGGCGCAAATGGTTGAGCTCTCGGCTAACTGAAAGATTGGCAGTTCAAATTCCCCCAGAGAGGCTTGGGAAGAAAAGCCTCTGATCTGCTTTCCAAAGGTCACAGCCATTGAAAAATTCTATGTGCGGTTTTACTCTGAAACACATGAGTTGATCATAAGTCTGAATTGACTCGACCACAACTGGTTTGGTTTTCTTTAGCATTTAAGGTAGTGCAGGGGCTTGAGGAGGAAGGGGCTTCTTTTTCCTCCTATGGGTTGGAGAAAGGGGATACTCTTTTCAAGCAAAGCAAGCTGAGGACAGACACAAGTACAGTTAAAGAGGACCCCTTTAAGCTCCTAAGGGAGGTATGAAGCAAAAGCTTTGGAGTGTCAAAGGAAGGAATGACCACCTTTGGCTGAGGATCAGGAAAGGCTTCTAGGGGCTGGCTTCTGAGGTGGATCTTGAAAGAGAAGTAGGACTTCTCTAGGCTAGGTTGAGGATGAGTGGAGGTCTGCATGATTGGAGCAACCATAAAAGCAGGAGAGTGGAAGGCATACTGGGAGGTAAGATATAATGACTGCAACCTGTCCTTGACTTCACATACCTGTCAGTCACCAACCTCTTCATTTCTACTTCCTGAACATCTCTGGTGTGGGGAGAAAAGAGGCAGCCAGAAGCCAGCTAGGCAGGACCATGGGGGCCTGTTGGGACTTTATCTTATGGGTACTGGGGAACCATGAAGAGACATAAGCAAGGACAGACACAAACTCCATGGTATGGAGAATGAGTTGTTAGGAAGTGAAATGCGAGGTGAGGAGACCAGTTAGAAGGCCATTAAACAATTCCAGATGAGAGATAATGGTGTCTAAAATCCAGTGACAGCCTGCATCAAGAGTTGTCAGAGTTGAGAGGGGTGGATGAGGGAGATGAGGGACAGGGAGTAGGCAAGGATGATTCCTAGGTTTGTAATGTCTCTTTCCTGGTCTCTTGTCTCCACAGGAAGAACCATGGGGGACTATGTCTTAGCTGAAGGTGAGTGAAGTGCAGCCTGCAGACCCCTTGTGGGGAGGAAACACAATTAGAGACTCAAAGAGAGGGTGAATTTGTGGAGTTCTCCACATTTCAGGACAGAGGAGGACCTAACAGAAACTGCCTGAGGGACTCTTTGCTCTTAGCCTTCCCTGTTTACTCTCTCAAAAAGTTTTCCCTGTTTAGGTGTTTGAGTTGATGCATGCTAACAACTCCCAGCTGTGACCTCTCCCCTGAACTGGGTCTCCAATCTCAAGCTGCATCTAGAGCCTGTCTTTGTCTCCTCCATCACCTCAGACACCTGTACTCCTATGCCACCTCATCCCTAACTGTGGAAGAGGGAGTCTTAAATTTTGGGAACTCAAGATTCCTTTTAACACTTGAGAAAAGCAATGAACCTTCTCTTGAGGAACATGCACTCTCATACACCTACCAGAATTTTGCACATACATCCAGGCATTTCTTGGACCTTCCCTCTCTCCGCCCTCCCTACCCCAAGTTTCCTTTGACTCCTGTCTCTATGATATCCAGTAACTCGTCTGTCACCATGCCCTGAGGTCTATTCCTTCAGAGGCTGACCTGGGTGTTTGTGCAGCTATGAAGGCTATGCAGAGACTCCTTTCCCAGCAGAGGCATCATGGATGTTAATGAAGGTAGTTTTACAGCAGCATGTGGGAGAGAAGTGTCTTGAGGAAGTGTGTCTTTTTCTAATTTGCACAAAGGCACCATATGGGTTTTCTCAGATTAATGGTGGCTTCATTTGCAAACCTCTCCGTATATGCCAGACCTGAAGTACCATACTGATTTTCTACCTAGTTTCTGCTGACACTCTCTCCTTATTCTGGTAATGATGATGAGGATGATGATAATAATAATAATGTGGCTGTTAACCTGTTGCCGTCAAGTCGATGCTAACTCATAGCGATCCTATAGGACAGAGTAGAACTGCCCCATGGTTTCCAAGGAGCGGCTGGTGGATTCAAACTACCGACCTGTTGGTTAGCAGCTGAGCTCTTAAACACTGTGCCATGAGGGCTCCATATTATAAAAAAGCATTTGCTTGGTGCTAGGCTCTATTCTGAGCATTTACATGCATATCTCATGTAATTCTTACAACAGTTTTATGAAGTAGGTGCTGTTATTATCCCATTTTTTTTTTTTTTTTTAAGAAGAAGAAATGATACAGAGTATCTCACAGCTTTCTAGGGCTAGAGACGGGTTTTGAACTCAGACAGTCTGGCTCTTTGTTCCGTTTCACATACCACCACATTCAGATGGTTCCAGTGCTTGGAGTAATGTAGAAAGAAGAAGATTGCTGGTTAATACGGGTGAAATATGAGAGGTCTTCAAGGTTCCTGGGTGGTGCAAATGATTTGCACTTGACTACTAACTATAAGGTTGGTGGTTCAAACCTACCCAGTGGCACTGTGGAAGAAAGATCTGGTGATCTGGTTCCATGAAGATTACAGCCAAGAAAACACTATGGAGCTCATTTCTACTCTGTCACACATGAGGTCACCATGAGTTGGAATTGACTTGAAAGCAATGAGTTTGGTTTTGTTTTTTTCCCCATTCACTTCTCTTTTCTCATTGTGTTTCTTCTCAGTGAACTTGACCCAAATGAAGGGAAAACAGCAGAAAACAACCTACTGATCCTCAGCTGCCATATTTCCTTATGATATCCCTGTGGGAAGGATCCTGGAATATGACACCCTTACTCCTCTGTTGTCATCACTAGTATCTTTTCAGTCCTTAGGCCAGGGCTGTGACTGGTGATGTTAGCTAATGACTGTATTTGGCCTCACAGTGTCCTCCCTTGGCCAGTGCCTCTGGAGTCAGAACACTGACGGCATTTTCCTGAATGAGCTGGAGCACTCTCTCTCATATTAAAGACTGTAAAACAGATGGCACCAAGTGGCCTGGAGGATGCCCCAGGCATCTTCTTAGGATTGCTGGAGTTTCAGTTCTCATCCCCAGCTATGCACATTTTTTAAAAAATTAATCTAGCCAAGCCACTCAAGAATTCCTAGATTCTAGAAGAGTAAATTGGCTGACCATGTTCAAAGAATCTTAATATATACATCTAGGTGTCATGTGTTTACTAGGCAGCTATATATATTAGGCTGCATAACAGTGGTACAAAACATTCTGTCTTGGAGGCCAGGTACCTCAGGAGACCAAATACATCTCAGAAGGTTGTTTCGTAGTGTTATGGATTGAATTGTGTCCCCCACCCCAAAAGATATGTTGAGGTCCTAACCCCTATACCTGTGAATGTGAGCCTGTTTGGAAATAGTCTTTGAAGATGTTGTCAGTTAACATGAGGTCATACTGAAGTAAGATGGGTCCTAATCCTATGTGACTGGTGTCCTTATAAAAGAGGAAAAGATACGTAGAGACAAGGTGGCAGAGAAAAGACACCAGCTGCAAGCCAAGGAATGCCTGGAACTACCAGAAGCTAGGAGAGAGGCATGGAACAGATTTTCTCTCAAAGGCTCAGAAGGAATCAATATGGCTGACACCCTGGTCTTGGACTCCTAGCCTCCAGAACTGTGAGACAAAAACGTCTGTTCTTACAGGCCACCCAATTTGTGATATTTTGTTATAGTAGCCCTAGGAAACCAATACAGAAAGACATTAAATTTGAGCAAAAAGATCTCAACTATTTTTTTAAACTTTTCCTTTTTTTCTGACTGTGCAGATTATGTGAAAAAAGTAATTTGTGTGCATTGTAGAAAATTTGAAAAATTAATAAAAGAAAGTACATCTATTATACTGACAAATTCTATTAACATTTTATATTTCCTATAACCTCAGTCCTTGCACTTTTTCTCTATGATGTTTGGCATCCCTTCCTAGCTAAATTTCCTTCTCTTATAAGATATGTGCTTGTGGTGGGGAGCAAGTAGTGAGGGACAGGAACCTAAAAATTCTCAGTTTGGGGCCTGAAGAGTATAACTGCTTCATTATTTCAGATGTGTCACAGACCATATGCCATCTACAACTTACCTGCCCTCTTTCAAGTCTTTTGATGTATTAAAACATAGAAAATTAACAAATACATATATATTAATAAATGTACACTTGTGTACTGCATGACCTTACTGATGTTGTACTTGTCCATCTTACATATATATTTACTCATTACCTCAGTTTTAGGACATGCATACTGCTATTATTTTACATTTTGTTTTGTGGAATATTTTTATTAAATTGTAGTAACTGAATTAATTGTTTTTCTTTGCTCTAGAAACATTATTATCTAAGTTGTAACACACTAGTCATTTTTACCCCCAAACTAAGCTGGAAACACACTGACCAATTCTTTATCTCTAAATATTATCCTATCTATACTCAAAGCAGACTACCAAAAATCTTACCTTATTCTCCTACCTGGTGAAAGAAAAGCAACAAATTAGGCAGTGGTTTGTTGTTTGTTGGTTTTATTTCACAAAGACAAGTTTCAGAAAACACCCTAGTCTTCATTAAAAAAAAAAAAAAAAAAGCAAACCTGTTGCTGTCAAGTCAATTCCAAATCATAGTGACCCTATAGGACAGAGTAGAACTGCACCATAGGGCTTCCAAGGAGTGGCTGGTGGATTCAAACTGCCAGCATTTTAGGTTAGCTGCCAAGCTCTTAACAACTGTGCCATCAGGGCTCCCTAACCTTCATAGTAACACATTAACAACCATCAGCAACTGGGACCTATTAATTTTTTGTTATAATAGAAATTATAAATCTCCATCTCCTCCTAGTTTTTCTTAGTTTAATTTTTCTGGCTTTGTTTTTCTATTCTTAAGGCCAACTACGTTTGAAAAATCAAAGAATACCTGCATTTAAATTCTGTATTTTATTTTGTCTCCAGCAAAACAAACCCATAAACAGAAAGTGCTAGTAAGAAGAAGAGTGACATCTGGTGGCTATGGCCAGTATGTGTCACAGTGGTCACGTGACAGGAGTGTCCAACAGGAAAGAGACCCAGTTGGGGGTTTTCCTGATGGGAAGGGTCTGGAGAGGGAGTGGGGCGCTGGATCATTTGGTAATGACAAGGCCCTGAAAATAAAAGTGAGGTTTTATTAATGATATAATGGGCAAAATAAAGTTGGAGGAAAGCCCTCCTAGACCTTCCATGTAAATGAAGGTGGCACTTGCTGGGATGTATATCAGGGTGACTCAAACTTTGTCTTTTTGCATGAAATTACCATTTTGTATATACTCTATTGATTTTCATGAATTAAAATGCATATTGGAGTTTCAGAGCTTTACCTATAACCTCAGTCCTTGCACTTTTTCTCTATGATGTTTGGCATCCCTTCCTAGCTAACTTTGCTTTTCTTATAAGATGTGTGCTTGTGGTGGGGAGCAAGTAGTGAGGGACAGGAACCTAAAAATTCTCAGTTTGGGGCCTGAAGAGTGTAACTGCTTCATTATTTCAGATGTGTCACAGACCATATGCCGTCTACAACTTTCCTGCCCTCTTTCAAGTCTTTTCTCTTCCTCACCCATTGGGTCTTCTCTTTTTTCATATGAGTAAGTTATTTCTCTTAGGCCATAGTCTCATTCAAAGTGTCCTCAATAGGCATTAATTGACTCGAAGGCAACTGGTTTAGGATGAGGGTGTCTTTCTTTTTTTTTAACCACAGTGATTCTTACCATGGAAATTTCAAAAGCTGAAGCAGGAAGCTAAGAAAGTTTGATTTGAGAAAAGTCTTCAAATCACAGTCAAAATTTTGATTTGAGGGTTCCCTTCAAACCACAGTGAAACCCATTCTGCTATTTTGCCTTGTCTTTTCTTTTTTCTTTTTAATAGCTTTCCCAAACCAAAACCCCACTGCCTTCGCGTGGATTCCTACTTGTAGTGACCCTGTAGGGTAAAGTAGCCATTACTTAGTAGCTGAGCTCTTAACCACTGCGCCGCCAGGGCTCGCTAAAGCAAAATTGACCCCTACGGGGATCGAACCGGCGGTCTTGGCGTTATTAGCACCATCGTCTAACCAACTGAGTTAATCAATCAGCTGTAAGAGGATTGGTCCTGTTTCATCACTAATAATCTTATCAAAGGCCTCCCATTGACGGACCCTGTAAGCTTTGTTATGACCTTAATCGAGTATTAGCTGTACCCTACAATTAATCCCCAACTCTACAAAACGTATGTTCTTGTTGCTAAAACTGGAGCAGTTTGAAAAGGGATTAATAAAGGAGGGATGGGAAGCTTGTAGACTGTTGTTAACTGTAGGCTGATCAGACAGATGCAGCCGGTCCAGAAGTGGGTCCAGGGACAACTGATTATCCAAATTTAGCTTTATGCCCCTTGCTTCTCTCCCCGACTTCAGAAAAAGGATTTTTTTTTAAAAAAATTGATAGCGAGATAGCAGAGGAAGAAGTTTGCACTTACAAGGTTTTAATATACAATATTTGTCTGCCCTTTTGTCGTCTCAAACACAGGACTTTGAGACCTTTAGGGACAAGACTCCTTCATGGCCAGGCTTATACTTTGTCCAGCACAGAGAAGGCTGTCAAAATGGAATAGGATTATTAAAAGGAGTGGCAGGGAATGCCCCTTGACTATATAACTCCACCTTCCGTTAGACGTTATTTCTATTTTTCCCCCAAGGAACCATTACCTAATTTATTAGTAACCAAGTAGAAACATGCAAAAGAAACGTGGAGTGGGGTACTTTGCTCAACGTTTTTGAACTGATGAGAATACTTTCAACTTGCAAACGCGCACCAACTTAATGCACGAAGACAAAAGACAAAGCTTTTCAGCAGGATGAAACCCTTAACTCTCAGTACAGCCCGCCCAATGAAGCACAAGGTTTCACTGGCAAATCAAAACATTGAAATTTCTATAAAACACCCGCCTGTCTTTGCTTCTCCGACTCGGTGACCTAATTTGGAAAAAAAAAAAAAAAAACCCACCCTCCGCGCGCTTGTTGTTTTCAATTAGGTCCGCATAAATACTATTTAAAGCACTGGAGAAAGTTTACGTTACTTTTGTGGCAATAATCATGTCCGGACGTGGTAAAGGAGGAAAAGGCTTAGGAAAAGGGGGTGCTAAGCGTCACCGCAAAGTCCTGCGCGACAACATCCAGGGTATCACCAAACCCGCCATTCGGCGTCTGGCTCGGCGCGGTGGTGTTAAGCGCATTTCCGGTCTCATCTATGAGGAGACTCGAGGGGTGCTCAAGGTTTTCCTAGAAAATGTGATCCGTGACGCCGTCACCTATACTGAACACGCTAAGCGCAAGACGGTTACTGCCATGGACGTGGTCTACGCGCTCAAGCGACAGGGGCGCACCCTCTACGGCTTCGGGGGTTAAAAATACAGTCAACTTTTCCGTTATTTCCAAAAGGCCCTTTTCAGGGCCGCCCACGAAATGACACAAAAAGCTGACCTGCATTGTAAAAAATTAAAGCTTTGTGGCTGCTGAGCGAAAACAAATAGTTACAGTGCAGTTTGTACCTGTAATTTTTACGACTACGCCACGCTAAGGTGAGAAAGTTTTTAATTAAGTGCTTTGAAATAACGTAAATAACGCTCAATAAAACGCGTTTTTCGTGGCATTTGAAAGCGTTCTGAAAGGTATCTAAGGCAAAACGCACTGCATAGCGCTATGTAAATGAAGGCTCTTTGGGGACAACCTCTCATTGGAGGGCACGCGATATGAAACGACCTGGTGATACTATGGAGTAAGAGATTCCAGGGACGTTTTCCTATTGGTCCAAACAACTAAGGAACGGGACGCAGAACTTTGCGTGTTTTTAACCCGATGTATGCCAGGAGCGAGAAGCAAAGGCGTATTGTGTTTAGACGGATTCCCGTGCTGCTGGGGCGACTCGCTGGTGGCTGGGCAAGAAGCCAGTCGTTCGTCCTCTGTGGGAGTCAGCCACTGCTGAGGACTATCGGTCAGGTGTCGGGCAAGTGAAGCATAGTTTTGCACATCTCCACAATTCCAACCTCACAAGGAAACAATGACCACCATAGCCAAGCAAAGCATGCGCTGTGGATGATCGGAATAGAAATTGTGATTTTTTTTTTTTTACATTTTAGGACATGGTTTAATTTTTGTTTTTTTGAGCAGCCCAATTATACGAATGAGTCTTAAGAAAGGCCAGATCCTGGTAAACCACATCTAAAAATGCACTGCATAGCTTTGCATTGGGCTTTTTCAAAGTCACCCCGAATACTAAGTCCCAAAATAATATAGCAATATTAAAGAGCTCTGGTGGCGCTAAGGCAATCGGGCTGCTAACCTAAACGTTGGTGGTTCAAACCTATCCGGCTGCTCAGTGGCGATTTGCTCGGGTATAAATTAAACCCAAATGAACAAATCTGTTGCCTTCAAGTCGATCCCGACTCATAGTGACCATATGGGACAGAGTGAAACTGCCCCATAGGGTTTTCAAGGCCATAAATTTTTAGGGAAGCAGATTGCAACATCTTTCTCCCCTGGAGAGGCTGGCTGGTGGGTTCGAACCCACCAACCTTTCTGTTAGCAGAAGAGCGCTTAACGACTTCACCACCAGGGCACCGAGGTAGATTACAGCCTAGGAAACCCTGAGGGGCAGTTCTACTCTGTCCCATATGGTCACTATGAATCGAAATCTATTCCAAGGCACTTAACAACATTACTATGGTTTTAACATTTAGGATGATCTTTAAGAATGTTAAGTGAAAATTGAAATAAATGTTGTCTAAAAGGGAAAGGTATTTTAATCTGGACCCTGAGGGTTTCTTACCAAGCTGGTTTCATGATTTTTAGGAAGGTTTCTTTCAGATTCTGTCAACTGTACGGCCTCCAAAATTTCCATAGAAGTTTTGGGTTCAGCCTGTAGAGCGTTCTGGCAGTTTAGTGAAGTCTATAGACTCTTTTCACAAATAAAATACATACGATCACAATTCTATTAAAATAAAACTTTAAAAAATTCTGACAGTAACATATGAATTTGTTAATAAATAACATCTAAATTACTACCACTCTTTGGAAATAGCAATGAGGATAAACGATTTTTCAATATTCTTGCAACAAATGTCAACTGAAAATACTTTCTATCGTTTAGTTTATAGCAGATAATAGAAGGAAATGCTAAATTTACTAGAGGTTAGTAAAAATAGAAACTAGAGTGTTCCTGGATTCGGATTAGGAGGAGAAAATTAACCCGTAATTATTGACCTGGACACTGGACTAAGAAAATCTGGTTGCTGCCGTGGAGTAGATTCCGATTCATGGCGACCTTATGGGTGCAAATAGAAACTGCTCCATAGGATGACACAAAAGGACAAATTGGGACATAGCTCTTGCTGTTAAAAAAAAAAGAAAAAAGAAAAAAAGTCTCTAATCCATTGCCATGGAGTGGATTCCAACTCCTAGTGACCCTTATGGAACAGAGTAGAATTGCCCCATAGGGTTTCCAAGGAGCAGCTGTTGGGTTCAAGCTGCTGACCTTTCCGTTAGCAGCCAGAGCTCTTAAGCACTGAGCCACCAGGGCTGTGTCTAGAATATCTATCTAGATCTAGACATCTATCTATTGATACTCTAGCTAGCTAGACACTGATATATTTGATAGCTGAGCAGAGCTTCATCCCTTCAACACCCTGGCATCTCCAGAAAAGCAATCTAGCCTACAGGAGAAATCCGTGTGTCCTCTAATAGCCTAAGCAGGGGGAATCTATAGATTTTTTGGGTTGGGCAATTGACTGAACCGCACCAGGCTTCGTTTTTTGGTTTATACTTTGTGTATAGAGACCTTTTATTTCAGCCCAAATATAACTGCACTTCTTGTAAGCAAACCCCACGTTGACCTAAGCTCTATTTTGTTACAGAAACTTCTAGAAATTTCTAGTGTCACGCCATTTTGTAAATATTTGGGTGGCTCTTAAAAGAGCCTTTGGGTTCTTTGAAAACTAGCCTCTCACGTTTTCTCACTTCTTTGATACTGCCTTCCTAGAATTTATTTTCTGCTGGGTCACTTTGGCCTTCCCGGCCTTAACCTGCCCTGTTCTGGCCTTCGCTGGGCTCTTCCGCTGTTGCTTGACCTTGGCGCCCTTAGCTTTCTTCACGCTTCTTCTAGCAGCTTTCTTAGCTCCTGCTGTCCTTGGCTTCTTGACTTTCTTGGTCTTGGGATTCTTTGCAGACTTCGGGTCTCTGGACAAAACCAGCTTCCTGGTCTTACCAGAGGCAGACTTTTTCACTTTGCCTTTGGTGGGCTCTAAAGCGGCCTTCTTGCTGAGCTTGAAGGAGCCAGAGGCGCCGGTACCCCTGGTCTGCACCAGGATCCCTTTGCTCACCAAGCTCTTGAGGCCCCACTTGATACGGCTGTTATTCTTCTCTACGTCGTAGCCGGCTGCTGCCAGCGCCTTCTTAAGCGCAACCAGGGACATGCTTGCTCGCTCCTGGGACACTGATAGCGTCTCGATAATCAATTTGGACACAGAAGGGCTCGGAGCCTGGCGGTTTGCACCTGTCAGGCCAACAGGTTTCTTCCCTCTCTTCTTGGCTGGAGGTTTCTCCATCGGGGCTGGAACAAGATAGGCAAGAGCTGCAGGCGCTGTCTCAGACATAGCAACAGAAAAAAAAAGAAAGGACGTAATAACCAGTGAGAAGCGTGAAATGAAGCGGGCCTCAGGGCCTTATATAGGGCAGGGCGCGCTGTGATTGGTGCATCGCCAAGGCACCTCCCCCGCCCTTCGGAGGAGGAGCATTTGTGTTTGTTCTACCCCCAAAAGTTGAATCCCACAAATCTCCTAGGAACCAAATCGCCCAAGTTCCACTGCTGAATGATCCAGGGAGACTTGGATTTCACATGCCTATTGTCTTTTAATGAAAGATAACCCTTTATGTCAAAACTAGTCAGTAAAGCTCTCGATTTCCAGCAAAATCTAAGGGAGAAGAACAAAACTTCCTCCTTTCCTTGAAAATTCAAAAGTGATTTTTAGCGGGAGGTTTATCTCACCTCTTCTGAGTGGTCTTCCAAATGGTTGGTTTCCACCTGATGGAGAAAATAAGTTATTCACGCCCTGACTTTTATTGAAATTTATTTATGTATGTGAGGGAAGTAACACAAATTTCTTAGATGTCTCACTGTGGAGTTAGAAGATGCTTGTGGAATTGCCTGAAACTTCAGGATATGAACATATTTGGGCAAACCCAATCTATGAAATCATAATCCACAAGGCACATGACTTTCCTGTGGGTAAAGCTCCTCCCCAGACCCTGTGGCTTCATAGTGGCCCCTCAAGGACAGGGAAGTCACATGAATCTCAAAATATGGTATCTGCTTGGTCAAAATCAGGCCACCCTCATAGCTGGTATCCTCGACTGAGTTCTGCTTCTGGTTTCATTACTTCAGTTTCCTCCCCTCTCTCCTGACTGATAAACAAATACAGTCCCCTACCCTCCCTAACTATAAAATGTCAGGCAGGAATCCTGCCCTGAAGAGCCCAATAGAACCACAGACCTGCAGCTCTAACAAGAGTTGGGTGGCAGGTGTGGTGGCAGAGCTGTGGAGGAAAGGTTGTTGGGACTGTGTCCACGATGCTGCTCTGAGCTTCTCCTTGAAGTGGTCTTTGTGAGGGGTCTGGAAATAAGAGTTTGCTTATGAAAGCCGTGTCTTTCAGGAGGTTGCTGAGGAAGCTGTGCAGTGTGGCCAGAACCCAAGGCCTCAGCAGAGGAAATCCCCATAATGACCTTTTTGTGAATATCCCCATATGCCTGGGTGAGAAGTTCCTTGGTTATTTTGCATACCTAAGAGCCACCAGAAGTTTTTAAGGAGAGACAGTTTGTTGTTGTATTGTTGTTATAGTTGTTTTGGCTTGATGTTTTTTGCAAAAAAATGATCATTATTGAAGAGGACCCAGTGTCAGAGGTTGGGAATCTCCTGCAGTAATCTCTGAAGGATGACAAGGGCTTCACCTAAGGAAAGCATATGGAAAAGGAGCAAGTCTGCATCCGAAATATTTCTGAAGCAGAACTTAAAGGATGAGATTGCTGGCTTTCAAACTTCTTCTGATTGTAAAGTTAAGTAGAAAAGTTTCTCTCTCTCTTTCTGTCACACACACACACATACACACACACACCAGAATCAAAAATTCGGAAACTACTACTACCCTAGGTGCCTGCACTGTGATGTATTCCATTGTTCTGTTTCATTTTTTTAAATGCTGGTTGCAAACCATGAAATTGATTTAATGATCCATTAATGGACTGTGACCTTCAGTTTGAAAAATCTTTCACCTTAATGAGAGTGTATCTTACCAAAGACCCTTAGTTTTGACATTTGCTTGGTGTCTCTGACCTCCAATGGTCTCTGAGCATTTGTGTCATTAAATGCTAGTGGTTTAGGGGTCCCTCTTGTGGCAGTTTGATCTTTGTATTTACAAGTTGACAGAATATATGCCATTGCATTGAAAATAACATACAATTAAAGAATTAAGAAATAAATTTAGATTATATAATTTAAGACCCAGAGAAAGAACCATGACTCATATTTTGCATTAGATAGTTAAAAAGATATCATAAAAACATGTCTCTGTCTCACACACACACATAGATACATATGTATGTAAACACATATATAGTGCTTACTTTATGCCATCACTGTCCTACACTTTTTCCCTCTTAAAAAAAAACCTCATTTTATAGATGAGGAAATTAAGGCATAGAAAAGTCACATGATTTGTCCATGGTCATAGAGCTAGTCAGGGCAGACTAAAACCATAAAAACCAAACCCGCTGCCGTTGAGTCAATTCCGACTCATAGCGACCCTATAGGACAGAGTAAAACTACCCTATAGAACCCAAGGAGTGCCTGGTGGGTTCAAACTGCCAGCCTTTTGGTTAGCAGCCATAGCACTTAACCACTATGCCACCAGGGTTTCCAAGGGCAGGCTACAGGGAGGAAAAAGCTGTAACTGGTTAAAAAAAAAAGCAGCAGTCATTCACTTTAGCCTAAAGAGGGGGACGCTTGGTGGTCTGTGGGTTGCAGAGTACCTTGTTTTCGTCTGTATTTACAAAATTTTGATAATCTTATTTTTGTTCTTTCTGAAACTCCAGATTCCCTTACTAGCTATTTATATGTAAGTAAAGACATGTACCCCATCGTGCTGTTTCTTAATTTGTGATTAACATGTATTATGCTAACCTTTCAGACTTCTGTCTAAAAGATTTATATGAACAATTCAGCCAAAAAAACCAAACCCATTGCCATCGAGTTGATTCCAACTCATAGCAACCCTATAGGACAGAGTAGAACTGCCCCATAGGGTTTCCAAGGAGCCGCTGGTGGATTCAAACTGCAGACCTTTTAGTTAGCAGCCATAGCTCACTGTAGCTCTTAACCAATGTGCCACGAGGGCTCCAATGCATCCCCAGGAGTCAAAAATAATTTTCCAAACTTACATGGATGCTAATAAGCCAGTCTTCAAAAGCAGGTGATACAAGCATTAGCACTTGGAGTGAATTTTCTTTAATCCAGAGTATGGCACAATCAGCAACAACAGAAAGTTATTTTTCTTAATCCTCCCGGTAACAAGGGAGTAGAGTCTGATGGTGTATGCTTATTTCCCCTCACCCTTACCCCTTCTTCCCACCTCAGCATAGATCCAACGACCCCCTAGAGGTGCTACAAACATCTGACGACCATGAAGTGGAAAGTACGTGGAGAATGGTTAGCACAGGATGATAGAAGTAACCTGTTAGGCAGCCCCCAAAACCACAGCCTAGCCTAAAGTCATGGATTGAATTGTGATCCCAAAAATATGTGTAGTAAATTCTAACCTCTATGCCTGAGGTTTTAATGCCGTTTGGGAATGGGTTGTCTTATGTTAATGAGGCAAGATTAGTGTAGGGTGTGTCTTGAGTCAATCTCTTCCGAGATATAAAAGAGACTGAACAAGCAAGCAAGCAGAGATGTGGGAAGGTAGATGCCAAGCCACACAGAGCTCTCCAAGGAAATGGAAACAGAAGCTGGCTGAAGAGACCATTCCCCAGAGCTGACAGAGAGTAAGCCTTCCCCTAGAGCCGGCACCCTGAATTCGGACTTCTAGCCTCATAAACTGTGAGAAAATAAATTTCTGTTTGTTAAAGTCATCCACTCACTTGAGATATTTCTGTTATAGAAGCAATAGATAACTAAGATACCTAGGTTCCTGCTAACTGGGAAAAACAAACCCCTTTCTGGTTAAGCCACTCTAGTAGTTGGGTTTCTGTAAAATGTCGCCCTGCACATCCATAACTGATACACAAATATTAGTTCAATGGGTGGTACGTCTCTATGAGCATGGTGACTTCATGAGGCTGGGATTTTGGTCATGCACACTGCTGAGTGCCCTCATCAGTGCCTGGTGCATGAGAGGGGCTCAACAGAGCATATTGAATGAATGATGCACACATGGTCCATCCCCTTTCCAGCTTTCTCTCATATCTTTAAACCATAGCTTTACAGCATATATCATTCCAGCTTATTTACCTATCTCAGATATGAGACCAATTTATAGATACTCACCCCTCCAAGATTATAAGGATATCATTGTCAATTGGATAGATATAAATAGTTGTGTACATAATTTGCATTTCTTTAGTTTTTCATAAGGTTCAATGTTTTTCATGGGTGAGTGTTCAGAATGGGCAGTTGGATTGGGCATTGGTCTAATTCTGGCTCTGGGGACACTCATTTCTTGATTCCCTGCACTGCTGTCTGCATGTGGTATGGGAGGAGCCCTGGCCTTGGAAGGAGGGAAATGGACTAGCTTCCCATCTCATCTGTTTCTGCTTTTGTGACCTCCAACAAGTTTAACTTCCCTGCTCCTGTGTCTCACTCAGTTTTCTTGTCTGTAAAGTAGAGCAATAACCTTCTTCACTGGGTCGTTAGGAGGTTTATAACAGACAGTGTAGATAAAAGTAGTTGAGCTACAGTTACACGCAGCCAAATGCAGTTGTTTATTCCAGCATAGCCCTGGGCAGAGAAGACACCTGATAAATACGTTAGGCTTTAACCTAAGATCCTATTAATTCTTTAAATAGCGCCTTGATTGCAATCATGTCCATCATTTTGCAGCACACTTTTTTTCCTTATTGGGCCATGGCTAATAAAATCACGGTGAAAATTTGACCCTCACTAATAATGAAGGAAATACCTTTAAAATATGGAAAAAAAGTTTTGTTTTCTTTTTGCCTATCAGGTTGACGATGCTTTAAAAAAAAAATCCTCAGTGTAAGTACTAGTGCAGTAAAACAGGAGTTTCTATACTGTGTTGGGATTATACATTGGCATGGTTCTTTGGGACTGACATGTTTGGTAATATGAAAGTTATGAGATGTAAAACATGTTTTTACCCTTTGGTCTAGATTTTATCTAGGTTTCTATTTCTAGAACTCTAACCCAAGGAAATAATCAAATATTTGAACAAAGATTTATGTTCAAAGATGAGTGATCTGTATCACCTGTAAGCATAAAAATGGGATTCAGTCCAAACATCCAATAACAGAGGACTAATTACGTAAGTAATGATACATCCAAAAATTAAATATCAAACATCCATGAAAAATTGTTTGTAAGCATATTTAGTTACCTAGGAAATCATATGTATATATATGTATATATATATACATACACACATATATATACATACAGATATATGGCATGCCACCTAAATTTGCTCTATATTTATATATTTTATTTATAGACTATAGAATTAACATATTTATGTAATATATATTCATATACATACATCTCTCACATATATATAAAAAGAACAGGAGATACTAGGAATGATTTTAATTTTCTTTATATATTTTTCTTTTCATAAATTTCTGCAGTGAACATTTAATATTTTTAAAAACAGAAAAAATAAGTAAATGTTTTAGCCAGATGCTTATTAATCCTTCCTGTTCATTAAAAATACTTCCATTTATCTTCTTCTGGTATCATTTTCATTGGTTTATTTGTGAGATGACCTGTGGTGGAAAACTGATGCCTAAAGTCTGTTTCCTCCTCCTGTAAAAAGAGAGAGGGAGAAAGATAGATTCATTTCCATAATTCATCAGATCCCTGATATTGTACTTGACTCTGAGAACAACAATGATAATGAAGATGGCTGACCTTCAATGGGTGTTTGCTCCGTGCTAGGCACTGTTCTAAGCACTTTATCGATATCAATGCGTTTAATCATTACAACAACTTTATGATATAACTACCATTATTCTCCCAGTTTTATAGATGAGGAAATTAAGGCACAGAGAGGTTGAATTTTCCAGGTGACACAGCTGTTGGATGGTGATGCTCTGCAGTAAAGCCATACCTTCTAGCACTTAAGCCTAGGTGTGCTCTTAAATAAGGGATGAATGACCTACTCAGTGTCCTGGAGGAGACAGACTCCCAGATGAAGTTCTATTAGAGCTACATCTTGAAGGGCGAGTAGGAATTTATCAGGTGAGGAAATAGAGTTAGGGCTTTTCACGCAGGAGACACAGTAGTGGCAAAGGCCAGGTGGAGTGGATTATCTAAAGCGGGAAGCATAGGCTTGGCCGTGAGCCAGGTGAGCTGCCCATGAGGGATGAGGAAGGCATTTGCATGATGACAAGTTGAAGAGTTCATGCTTGTTATCCCACACGGGCAAGTGTAACAGTCTCCAGAAGGCTCCTTCTCTCTCTCCGGTGACATAAATCCGAGCTACTGGCAGAGGAAGCCCCCATCCCTCTAGATTTCCTCTTAAATAAGTCTAACGAAACATACCCATTAGATATTAGATATGTTTCCTTACACTTAAGAGAAAAATTTAAGGAAAAATGTCTTTTACTTCCTCTTATTGACAATAAAAGGAGCCCTGGTGGTGCAGTGGTTAAATACTCAGCTGCTAACCCAAAGGTCGGCAGTTCAAACCCACTAGCCACTCCACGGGAGAAAGACGTGGCAAGTTTGCTTCTTGGAAACCCTATGGGGCAGTTCTACTCTGTCCTATAGGGTCGCTATGAGTCAGAATTTACTCGATGACAGTGGGTTTGGGTTTTTTTGATTTGCCGACAAGAAAGCAAAGGAAAAGCTTATTTCATGCTCTCCACGAGTGTGTCCAAACACAGTGCAGGGAGATATATGCAGGGTTTGCTTATTAGAGAATCCCCTTTAATACTTGTGAGGCTGGCAGGGAGAAATGGGTTTCTGTGACGAGGGTTCACACATTTATCCGAGGGTTCATTATTGTGTCTCAGGCTTGACACATCTAACATCCATGCCACACTTCACTTGACAGAGGCTTTTGCTACATGTTTTATATGTACTTGTGAAAAACAGTAGTCTTTAAACAAAGAAGTTGTCTTTAGTCAGGTCCTAAGAAAGGTCATATTTAGGTAAGCTTTAAGATCCACCTGAAGCAGTGCCTGCTGGGAGTGGGCGGTGTCTGTGGGGCAGGCAGTCCTCTCTCTTTGGCCACAAACCATTGACAATCTCAGGTGATTCAAGAGGTGACCTCTGAACAACCAATAGTGCACAAAACAGAGTCACTGTTGCTTCAAATGTACTAGTATTAACAACTCTAAGCGCCACATATTATCTTAAACCCTGTTGAAAAGGCACCAAATTTAAAGACTATGCTCTCCCTCCATGTGCTCCCACTCAGACCTACTCTTACAGGCTCACACCCAGAATGAAAGCAGTGATGATGGCAGTAGAGAAGAAGGGACAGGTAATCTGTTGGAACAGTTCAAAGGTAGAACCAGTAGGGCTTCGATTTCTCCTATTTTCTTCATTACTAATCCAGCCCCTAAGGGCTTCATATGTGCTTTCAACTAACATTTTATTGTCTGAGGTTCATTGAGTTAATATAGCAAAGCACTTAGAACAGTGCCAGGCACATACAAAGTGCTACACCAGCGTTAGCTACTATTACTCTATTAAGCATTGGGATTAACATTACTACAACTATTATCATATCTACTGCCACTCCTGATGTTCTTTCCATACTCTACCTTTTTCCTTTTCCATAGCATTTATCCTACTCTCAAATTCTATATAATTACTTATTATGTCTACTGTTTGTTGCCTGTCTTCCCAGCTAGAATGTAAGCTCCAGGAAGGTAGCAACTTTGCCCTTTTCCAAGGAGACAGTCACTGAAGATGGCTCCTTTGCAGCCAGAGGAACAAGAGCCAGAGGGATGGTCCCTCAGAGTGGGAAGAGAAGGAAAAGAAACCCTCTCCCGAGATCACCCCCAAACCCTGTCCCAGCTCCCCGGCCTCTGTGCTAGATGTTGTCAATGGCCAACAAGAAACCATTGTGGAGTCCCTTGAGAGGGACAGAGGGTAAGGGGGAAGGAGGAGGGTGAGAAAGTCCAATGCAAACTACAAACGATGACTGAGAGTCAGCTTGCTCTGCTTTCACCAAACTTTCTTTTTTCTGCTGGGGCATACAGCCGGGTAGTCTGCAGTCTTCAGTCTTCTTTGCAAGTAGGTGGGGCTGAGACCAGAGTTCTGGCCAAAAGAACATGTGCAGAAGTGATATGTGCCACTCCCAGGCCTGGCCTATAAAAATCTCCCCCACAAAAGCCTTTCTTCCTCTATCTGCTGGCCTGATATTGAGGCTCCGGCAGAGATCTCTGAGGCCCAGAGATGCCCAAGACCAGTCGCAAGCTTGGTAATCCCCATAACACTGTTACTTCTGCCTGCTAGCTACAAAGTTGGGGGTTCCCTCTACCCGCTCAGGATGCCAGCTGTAAGCTCAAGGGTCCCCAGGCCCCCTCACTTCTCACCTACTGGCTCCTACTACTCTCTTGAGTTTGATAATTTGCCAGAACAACTCACAGAACTCAGGAAAATACTATGCTTACGATTACAGCTTTGTCACAGCAAAAAGGATTTGAGCAAAGCGATGCATAGGGCGAGACCCGGGAGGACTCCCAACATGAAGCTTCCATGTCCTAAAGGACGTGCGACCCTCCAAGCACTGATGTCTTTCACCAACCACGAAGCCTATGGAGCTTCAGTACCCAGAGCTTTAACTGGGGGTCTCATTACATATACATAATTGATTGAATCATTGCTCCACATAGTTGAACTCAACCTCCAGCCCCTTTCTCCTGAGGTTGGCTGATACGTTGGTATCACGTGGTGGGTCTTTCTGGCCAGCCCCTACCCAAGAGTCACCTTGTTAGCATAACCTGTTAGGTAGGTGTCACTGTCCAACAAGACACCATTGTGGGGTCCCTTGAGAGGAACAGAGGATAAGAGGGAAAGGAGGAGGAGAGAAAGTCCAAAGCAAAGTGGACTGGAAGTCTAGAGGCCTCATCAAAGATACTTCAGTCACTGTGGAAATTCCAAGGTTTTAGCGGTTATCTCAGGAACTAAGGACAAAGGCCAAATTCTTTGGGTAAAGTTAACTGTAAATCCCACAGCATTCAACAAAACTTTATCGAACAAATGAATTGATTAATTCAATCATTTCGTGCACCTACTGTGTACCAGGCTCAGTGACAGCCCTTGGGAGATACTGCGGTGATCAAATCAGGGCTCGTAACAAATTGGGCGAGACAACTAGACAAGTAATGACCATTACATGCAGTTGCAAGAGGGGTGGTCAGAGAAACTTTGAAGGAAAGTGACGTCCAAACCGACACTTGCAGAATGAGCAGAAGTTTGCCAGGCAGGAAGGAGGGGGAAATACTCAGTAGGTTCAGCATATGTGGAAGGCAAGAAACCATGAAAGGCAGGGTGTGTGCAAATCTGGCTGCAGTACAGAGCATGATGAGGAGAGGAGCAAAAGAGGCCCCAGAGAGTGGGTAGGGGCACATCCCGCAGAACCTTGGAAGCTGTGTTTCAGGAATTTGTAGTTTTTCCTGTTCTTGTTGTTAGTTGTCATCCAATCAATTCTGACTAATGGTGACCCCATGTGTTACAGAGTAGAACTGCTCCATAGAGTTTTCTTGGCTGTAATTTTAATGGATGCAGAGTGCCAGGCATTTCTTCTGCAGTACCTCTGGGTGGCTTTGAATTGACAACCTTCAGGTTAGTAGTTGAATGTAATCTTCACCACCTAGGGACCTTCATAATTTATCCTAAGAGCAAGATAAAGTGCTTTCAGGCCCATTACAGATTACCTATCGCCCCCCAGCTCACAAGCCAGTAGGATGAAGACCTCACTACTCCTTCCACTCATTTCTGGCTGAGTAAAATTCCCAAGCCATTTAGTCTTATTTATGTCTAGAATTGATCAGGCCAAGTTTCACGTCTGATGTTTATAGTCAAGACTCCTGACCACTCTCCAAACCCTCCAAAAAGCCCTAACCCTGCTCGAAATCCTTGACCTCCAGGCTAGCAGGTTTTCTTCCATTCAAGATGGCTGAACCTACATCTTTTCTTTGGAATTCTTAAACACACAATTACTTCCCAATTTAAAAAATATATTTATTTCAAAGCACTAAAACTCAAATTTGTATGTGTGTGTTAACATCTCGTTCCCAAGGTCTATCATCCCAATTGTTTAAGCAAGTCCAAAATAAAAGAAAAAAAGAAAAGAGGGAAAGAAGGGAAGAGGGAAAGAGAAAAGAAAAGTAAGAACGAAGGTTTACACTTACTGCTCTTGAGTCCATTTTTTTTTTTTTTTTTTTTTCTTTTTTTTTTGCTGTTGGAGAACTTAATGTGGTCAGAGGACATGCCCAGGAATGTAACTGATGGAGCCAAGGTTTTTACCCAACGTTACCTCCTCAGAGTAGCTCCGTCTCCTCATAGAATTAATAAGAAAATTAATGATCAAGAATCGACAGTATTGAAGGAAGAAGTCCAACCTGTACTGAAGGCATTGGTGAAAAAAAAGGCTTCAGGAATTGACAGAATATCAGTTGAGATATTTCAACAAAGGGATGCAGTGCTGTAAGTACTCATGTGTCTATGCCAAGAAATTTGGAAGACAGCTACTGAGCCAACCAACTAGAAGAGATCCATATTTGTGCCCATTCCAAAGAAAGGTGATCCAACAGAATGAGGAAATTATTAAACAATATCACACATGAGTAAAATTTTGCTGAAGATAAGTCAAAAACAGTTGCAGCAGTACATCGACAGGGAACTGCCAGAAATTCAAGCTGGGTTCAGAAGAGGATGTGGAACAAGGGATATCTTTGCTGATGTCAGATGGATCTTGGGTGAAAGCAGAGAATACCAGAAACACGTTTAGCTGTGTTTTATTGACTATGCAAAGGCATTCAACTGTGTGGATCATAAGAAGTTATGGTAACATTGTGAAGAATGGGAACTCCAGAACACTTAATTGTGCTCATGCAGAACCTGTACATAGGCCAAGAGGCAGTCATTCAAACAGAACAAGAGGCTATGGAGTGGTTTAAAGTCAGAAAAGGTGTGCATCAAGGTTGTATCCTTTCACCATACTTATGCAATCTGTATCCTGAGCAAATAATCCAAGAAGCTGGACTATATGAAGAAGAAGGGGGCATCAGTATTGCAGGAAGATCATTAACAACCTGCAATATGCAGATGACACAACCTTGCTTGCTGAAAGTGAAGAGGACTTGAAGCACATACTGATGAAGATCAAAGACTACAGCCTTCAGTATGGATTACACCTCAACATAAAGAAAACAAAAATTCTCACAAATGGACCAATAAGCAACATCATGATAAATGGAGAAAATATTAAAGTTGTCAAAGATTTAATTTTATTTGGATCCACAGTCAACACCTATGGAAACAGCAGTCAAGAAATCAAACGATGTATTACATTGGACAAATCTGCTGCAAAAGACCTCTTTCAAGTGTTAAAAAGCAAAGATATCACTTTTAGGACTAAGGTGCACCTGACCCAAGCCATCGTATTTCCAGTTGCCTCATATGCATATGAAAGCTGGACAATGAATAAGGAAGCATGAAGAAGAACTGATGCCTTTGAATTATGGTGTTGGTGAAGAATATTGAATATACCATGGACTGTCAAAAGAATGAACAAATCTGTGTTCGAAGAAGTACGGCCAGAATGCTCCTTAGAAGTGAGGATGGTGAGACTTCTATACTTTGGACATGTTATTAGGAGGGACCAGTCCCTGGAGAAGGACATCATGCTTGGTAAAGTAGAGGGTCAGTGAAAAAGAGGAAGACCCTCAATGAGATGGATTGACAATGGGCTCAAACATAGCGATGATTGTGAGGATGGCACAGGGACTGTCGTACATAGGGTCACTATAAGTCAGAACCTACTCGATGGTACCTAATACAACAACAACAATTTTATCATGCCACCTATCAATATCATTCCTACTTTTATATCCCCTCTGAGTCTGCAGCAGGGAGACCTAAAGCAAGACGTGAACATCCATAGAAAGATGAAGTCAGCTCCTTTTATTAATTATTTTACAAATTGCATACTGGATGATTGGCAAGTCTCACTTTTTTCCCCTCAGAATGGAGATGGAGGAGTAAGGTAGTAGCTCATTCTCCAGATTTACTTTGTTTTTCCTAATTTATAATGAACGTATATTACCTGAGGTTATGATCAGCTGATTTTCAGAGTCTAAAGAATTTAGTCAGAGCCAAGAATGTCTTGCACGAAGGTCACGGGCAGTTGTGCTCTATGCCCAGTTTATTTTTCTGCTTATTCATCCAGGATTGTGCAAGGTGAAGGTTTGGAAACACTAACTAATCTTGAAGGCATTTAATTTAGGACTGCTGGGACTATCTGGCAAAATATTGAAACTATACACTCTTCCAAATCTGGAAGATTCAAGATAAATGATATGTGTCATCCTTTATGGCCACAGGAATATGCTTACAGAGCTAATTAAGTGTGTGTGGGGGAAAAAAAAAGTCATTTTCTGTCAACCTGTTGGACAAAGGTAAACACAATGGAATCAGCTGTCATTCATTTTATATCAAATCATTTGTGAAATCCCCATCATTTATGAGAGGCCAGCTTCTACCGAGGTCTTTAGTTTTTCATTAAGCTGCCTCAACTCCTTTTAGAGGCCTAAGATTGTTATAGAGAAAATGTGTCAAACAGCAGCAGACACTGAGCACTTATTACATGCCAGGCATTCTTCTAAAGACTTAATATGCATTAAAGAACTTTAATCTTCACAAACGCCCTAGAAAGTGGTGTTATTACCATCATCCTCAAGGTGAAGATGAGGACATTGAGGTACAAAAGGATTAAATGATTTATCTCAAAATCACAACGTGAGTAAGTGGTGAACTGAAAGCCATACCTGGATTCTGCCTCCAGAGGCTACCCTTTTTTCACCATGGAGCAATGCTGGGCAGCCATTTTACTTGCATGATACCATGTCTGGGATAAGTGCTTTATATTTGCAATTTCACTTGATCATCAACCCATCTTAATAAGTAGGTAATTATTACCACCCTACAGGCTCAGGATATTGGGCTTGTTGAAGTAGGTCAAAGATGTTTAGTTAACTATTAGCACACTGTTGATTTGTGTACAAGTTATATCAAGCAGCAGACTGATTTCATCCAACAAAGGCAAAAAATATGATTCGTATAAATGGGGGAGAAAAAACCTGCAGACTGCTGGAATAGGATACTGTGGTTGTACATTACATTCAGTAGCAAAGCTTTCAGTCTGGACAGTCTGTTCTTGGATAAGCCAAGGAGGACCTTTAAAGAAATTCATTAGTGATGCTCTAGAATCTCTTAAGCTTGACTGTGGAGCATACACGACAGGCTGTCTCTGCGTGACATCTTCTACTGTTGCTCCAGCAGCATATCGATCTTAGGCAGGGCACATCTTCACCATATCCTGTATCAGAGTTTCAACACCCCTATTTTGGTCCAAAAATTTTTCAGAAAGGAGCAGATTAAATCAAGTGGACTTTAGTCTCTTTTTGATAATACCTCTGTAACAACATTTAATCATCTGCATATTAAGAGTCCCTGGGTGGCGCAAACGCTTAAGCACTCAACTATGAACTGAAAGGTTGGCAGTTCAAACCCACCTAGAAATGCCTTGGAAGATAGGCCTGGCAATCTGCTTCTGAAAGGTCACAGTCTTGAAAATTTTATGGAGCACAGTTCTACTGTGCACATATGGGGTCACCATGAGTCGGAACTAACAACAACAGCAACATATTAGGCAAAGGAGGAAGACATAATAAGAAAGGCAATCACAAATATTTATTATAAGAAATATTTGAAATCTATATTGTCTCTAAATTTTTAATTGTCTTGTCTTAATTAAAACAAAATAGTTCTCAAAGATTAGCTTGGTCAACTGTAGTTGAACAAGTGTCATTTTTAAAAAATTGATTGTTTCAATTCTAATTCAGGCCATAGAAATAAATTATGTAGGGCACATTCTTATTTAGGAATTTTTAGTCAAGGTAGAGGTCCTTGTTAAAAACATGCAAAGACTCTTAATAAAATGTAATTTAGTGTCCCCTAAATTACAATACTGGAAAGGCCAGATCAAAAATTTAATCATTGGAAAGACTGACGATAGAGAAAAGAGCAAAACAGAGAACCACAACAAGAAGACGGAGGAAAAAACAGATCTCATCTTGATCTGTTGAATCTAGGGAGAAAATTTCCCACTTCCAGAATTCTGGAGGTCTTTTAACGAGTCTCAGAATTGGATTTCCAATGAGAGTATATATTAAGTGGTGGAATTCTAAGCATGTTTACATTTAGAAGTACATAACCATCTGTGCTGAAGCTTAAAAACAACATTTGTAATTAAGAGCAGTATTGTTGTTGTTAGGTGCCGGCCGGTTGGTTCTGATCAACAGAATGAAACATTTCCCGGTCCTGTGCCATCCTCTCAATCCTTGCTATGCTTGAGCCCATTGTTGCAGCCACTGTGTCAGTCCATCTCATTGAGGGTCTTCCTTTTTTTTGCTGACCCTCTATCTTACCAAGCATGATGTCCTTCTCCAGAGACTGGTCCCTCCTAATAGCATGTTCACAGCATGTGAGACGAAGTCTCGCCATCCTCGCTTCCAGGGAGCATTCTGGCTGTACTTCTTCCAAAACAGACTTGTTTGTTCTTCTGGTAGTCCATGGTATATATTTAATATCCTTCGCCAACACCATAATTCAAAGGCATCAATTCTTCTTCTGTATTTTTTATTCATTGTCCAGCTTTCGCATGCATATGTGGCTTGGGTCAAGTATACCTTAGTCCTTAAAGTGACATCTTTGCTTTTGAACACTTGAAAGAGGTCTTTTGCAACAGATCTGCCCAGTACAGTGCAAACTAGAAACAGCCTTTTCCATTATAGTTGTAAAGTTGACTTTTGTTGGAGTCTCTTTTAATATATTTAGTCCTTATTTGTATATTATGTAGAGGTGTGTTTGACAATATCATTTTTTGGAAACGTAGCTTGCATTTGTCAGATATTTGCCAATGTAGCTAACATAAGTTACTGGTAATATCTGTCAATATAGAATGTCCCAAGGTGAAACATGTCAAAACAGAAGAAAACCCGTGTCATATGAATCTTCTAGAACAATTTCAAGTCATGAAAATTTATGAGCATTTTTAGATGTAGACCACATTATCATTATTATCAAGTTAGGGATAAAATTTCGGCACAGGAAGATGAATTTCTTTGGGGCAATTTTTACTTTAAATTATCTTGTTTTATCTTCTCTGCATTTTGGGAATGATGTGGACAATGATGATTCTGTCTACTAAGAATACTTTTCTATAGATTTTTACAAAAAATTTTTACCTATAATCTCATTTTCCATCATTTAAAAATATTGTAAGTATTCCCACACGGGAAAACAAAATCGATATACTTTGAAACAATTACAGGAAATTGTTTTGTTAATGTTGTGGTCCTTGGGGGAGGAGGGTTTGAAATATTGCCTTACCTTTACACTTTTTCAGTCTATAATAATTATAGATAAGGCAAGATTCAGTCACTTGCCAAGTCTGCCAGTAACCAGTATTTTTGTAAAATTTGAATTTATTTGTCCGTGTCACTCATTGGGATTATTTTCTTACATGATTATAAAGTCTGGAGATGGTTGGGGGATACCTAGCAGCATGAGAAATTCAATATAGTCAATGACTTTTTGATGAGGGAGTGGTTGTATGTGATTTTATTTTTTCACATCTAGAAATCAGTAGGCAATTATCATTATAATCTACTAAGGGTGATGAAACCATTAAGGGCTATTTGTTTGCACAGCAATCAGAGCATTTTCTTTAGTATAGGCTTTAATATTAACAACTGAGATTTTTAGTTATTCTTTGTCATCCATGAGTAATTATCGTTTTCTCTCCCAATATTGATTGAGTTGTCTGGATAAGTTAGAAAACATCTTTGTTTTCATATAAGTTAAAATGATAAACGACCCTCAAGAATATTGACTATGAGTATACATGTCAACTCTTAAGCCTCTAGCAAAATGATATTCTCATATCTAGCTATTAAGTAGACTGAATTATTGCTTATGGAATATTTAAAAGTTAGAATATAACAGAAAAAAACATACTTTGATTATTCTTCCGATATGATCCCTTTCCAAATAATATTACGTCAAGATTGTAATTAGGGCCAAACATCAGACAAACCTCAATGAGACAAGTTTAACATGAGAACAGCTGTTAGAAAGTCATGGGATTTACGTTTATTGGGAGAAGGAGATTGGGAAGCTGGATTTAGATTGAAATAACTTTTAATAATATAACAAGCAGATTGAACAAAGATTTTATAGGTGCTATGTGAAAAATACCTAATTATTTTAGCATTCCACCTTTCTTTAAGGTGTGGGAATAAATATTTGGCTACACAATCGCTACCTAGGAAATCCCAAAGGTGGTTTTTGGTGTAAGAACATCTTAACAGATACATTATTTTAAATTTAGAGCTTGAATTTAGGATAAGTAAAAAATAAAGTTGTCAAAGAAAACTAGTTATTATTTATATGAACATAAATCATGGGTATATAAAAACAAAATGGCTGCCGTCTTATTCTGGAGTGATGATATTTAAAACACAGCATAAAGTGATGGTAGCGTGCTCTTTCTAAGGTGAAGTACTTTTGTTAAAAATGATTTAAAGCCTGGCAAAAGCACAATGATACATGGAAAGTTCTATTTTTGAACACTGGATTTTTCTCTTCATTGCATTGTTTTGCCTCTTAACAAATCCTAATAAACGTTTATGTGTATTTATTTGCATATACACAAATAATCATTATGTTGTTGTTTTTAGGTGCTGTCAAGTCGGTTCCGACTCATAGCGACCCTATGCACCACAGAACAAAACACTGCCCGGTCCTGCGCCATGCTCACAATTGTTGTTATGCTTGAGCCCATTGTTGCAGCCACTGTGTCAATCCATTTCATTGAGGGTCTTCCTCTTTTTCACTTACTCTGTACTTTAACAAGCACGATGTCCTTCTCCAGGGACTGATCCCTCCTGACAACATGTCTGAAGTATGTAAGATGTAATCTCACCATCCTTCCTTCTAAAGAGCATTCTGTTGTACTTCTTCCAAGACAGATTTGTTCGTTCCTTTGGCAGTCCATGGTATATCCAATATTCTTCGCCAACACCACAGTTCAAAGGCGTCAATTCTTCGGTCTTCCTTATTCATTGTCCAGCTTTCACATGCATATGATGTGACTGAAAATACCTGGCTTGGGTCAGGTGCACCTTAGTCTTCAAGGTGACATCTTTGCTTTTCAACACTTTAAAGAGATCTTTTGCAGCAGATTTGCCCAATGCAATGTGTCATTCATTATAGACTGGCAAATTAAAAGCCTTTAACTTTGACTCTAAAGTATATTTACCTTATCAGCATAAGACAGTGCATGTTAAACTGAATGTACTATATTAGTGAACCACAACAACTTCCTTAATAAATAAACATAATAAACATGGCCATTATCTTGTATGCATGTTTGTGTTTCTCTGTAGATATAGTACCTGGTAGAGCTGTTTGTATTAATGACAGCCCGTAACCAAAGTTCATAGAGACCCTATAGGACAGAGCAGAACTGTCCCATAGGGTTTCCAAGAGAGTGGCTGGTGGGTTCAAACTGCTGACCTTTTGGTTAGCAGCCGAACGTTTAACCACTTTGCCACCAGGTCTGTGAGTCAGAATTGATGCTATAGCAACGGGTTTGGTTTTATTGTTTTTTTTTTTTTTTTTTCCTTTTTTTTCATTTTTTTAACCAGAGCAGGCAATTGTGTTCCCTCACAGGCACAAAGAAAGGAGGAGGCAGTCATCCAAAACCCTCCTGGCCCTCTTGGCCTACTAGTACACAGTACATATCCCTTTTACAAATTTAAAGTGACAAAAACATGCATGTCTATTACCATTCTCCAAAGGCATCTGTACATTCTCTAACCTGTTAACTGATGGTCATTCTATAACTGATGGTCATTCTATATTTTATACCGTTTAAAAATATTAGCCACCACTCATCTCTCAGTTTGTTGTACTGTGGTGGCTTGCATGTTGCTGTGATGCTGGAAGCTATGACACCGGTACATCAAATACCAGCAGGGTCACCTATGGTAGACAGGTTTCAGCGGCGCTTCCAGGTGAAGATGGACTAAGAAGAAAGGCCAAGCAATCTACTTCTGAAAATTAGCCAATGAAAACCTTCTGAATCACAACAGAACATTGTCTGACTCACTTGTTTTGGACATGTCATCAGGAGGAATCAATTACTAGAGAAAGATACTATGTCTGGTGAAGTAGAGGGCCAGCGAGGGCATGGATAAGCCCCTCAGTGAGACAGACTGGCACAATAGATGCAATCATGAACTCGAACATGCTGGCAGTCAGGCGGATGATGCAGGACCGGTCAAAGTTTCATTCTGTTGTACATAAGGTCACCATGAGTCAGAGTCACCTCAACGGCAGCTAACAACAACAACAAAAATAAGACTTGCATAGATTAAATTTGTTTTTAGTGAAGTGTATTTTGTATCCTTCAATTTAGAAATTGTCTAGGTATCCAAAGATTGGGCATCACTAATTTATATTCATGCAAGTTATTAAAGTTATTGATGGATTCTGAATTTAATATTTAGCTGCACATTGAATCCTTATGATCTGTAGCATTATAAAAATTAATTCTAGTTTTAAAATAGTATTACCTATTATGATTTAATTTAGTTGAATGCATAATTCACAATGTTATAATTACAAATAAAGTGATTGTTAGCTCACCCAGCCAGTAAACATAATGGAAGAAATTTAGTAAATTCAAATTAATTAAACTTTTTTTTAAAGAAAATAAATCCTAGACTTGTGTATACTAGAATATTGGGCTAACATTACTTTTACATTATGATAATAATAAAGAAAAAGATATTGAATTATTTTAAAAGCAAACTTATTAAGCCAGCTAATTTGTCCAAAAAGTTATCTTGACTAGAAACATTATGTAGTTCTTTTCCCTATAAAATTACACAGTAGGTATTAAAATTTTTAAGTTACTTAGAGTTCTATTTTGTTTATTACCTTGTAACCTGATAACTAAGGCCATTTAAATAAACTCACTGTTAAACTTTTTTTTAATCTGAGTTAGTTTAAAAAGGCAGCCCACTTAAAGCAAAAGGAGAATTTTGATTTTTTTAGAAATATTTGGGTTATTATTATTTTAAATTGATGTGTTTATTAACCTTTATGTAATTTAATTTACTAATTTCCTCCAGAGGCAGACAATTTGCTCAAATGTATTTTATACTTGTAAAACAGAAAATGTTCTCAAGTCTTGTGCAAATTTAGAGGAGCTAATCGTGATAATGAACAGAATTTAAGGTAGGGAGAAACAGAGCCACAGGTATCTATTAAGTATGCTGATCAGTTAAAGAAACAAAGGCATGTAATTAGGATCAGAGATCCTTCAGGAAGCACCACTAGTGAGAATCTGAGTAAATTCCGTGACCCTTTTCTAAGTTTGGTAGGAAATTCTCTTTTCCATTGCCATATCCCTTACAGTGGAGGTCACTGAGTGGCATGAAAGGTTTGCATTCAACTACTCACTGAAAGGTTGGAGGTTTAAATTTACCCAGGTGCAGTGAAAGAAAGGCCTGGCAATCTGATTCAGTAAAAATTACAAGCAAGAAAATCCTATTGAGCAGTTCTACTCTGTTAATACATGGGGTTGCCATGAGTCGAAATAGACTTAATGGCAATGGGTTTGCTTTGTTTTCAGTTCTTTATAATAAACATATTTAGATGAAAATATTAAATCTTTGTTTTATATGGGTATTGGGAGCCCTTTTTTTTTCTGACTCAAAAGTAAGCTATATAGTGATATAAATTTCTCTCTCCTCTCTAACCTTATCTAAAGAGCCTGAAGGGACATTAATTTGGAAAGACTGAATCATAAACTTTACAAGCTTCCAGATAGCAAGTAAAGAGACAGGCCTTTGCATGCTGGGGATTCGATTTTCTTGGTTTCCTTCTTTTCCTGGGCCTCTTGTTAGGCCTAATGCTTTATTAAAGTCAAAAGTTACTACAGGAGGCCATTTTATGTTCATGTCATCTTTGATACAGGAATGCCATTTTGCCAAATATTGATAAGTATTTGGACCCATAATGAGTAAACAAGAAAAAAAAAAAAAGTTTTGGGAGGAGGAAAGAGGCTCTCATCTTTACAATTACAGGAACTCACAATATGTAAACATATAACACCAAACACAGTGGATACCATCAAAGTCAAAAAAGAAAAAACACAGCGACTTCCTGACTCTGTGTTCTCAAATGCCAGAGAAAATCAGAATCTTCAAATGCAAACAGCCAAAATAAATAAATAATGAATGAATCAGATTCCAAATTAATTACTTAATAATTTGACAAAAAAGCCATAACTCAAATTCCACTATCACTGCTACCAGTGTGCCAATCAGCCAAACACAATCAAAAGCAGAACCAGAACGAGAAACAAACTTGGGCAAGAATAAAATTTCACATGCAAGAACCAAAGTTTATAATCACTACAACAAAGGAGCCTAAGGGGAGAGCAAAAAACTCAAGGGGACCTTCATATTGGTTTCTATGGTAGACAATGTCTTGGTGGAACCTCCAGAAATAAATGGTTAAGAAGTTAATAATTAGCTTGCTGTTTACGCGTATCAAAGTGAGAATAAGCAATAGAATTGTTTCATCTCACAAAGGCAAAAGCAGAATTTATATAAGAGAAAAGAGGGAAGAGGGAGGAAAAGAAATCTGCAACCAGCCTGAGAACAATGAATCTTCTTTGCACATTTTTTGGGTAAACTGATTAGTCGGCAGTTAGGAGACAGGTTAGTCTAGATAGGACCATCAGTCCTTAAGGCCTGACTGAAAAAAAAAACAGTTGCCATGGAGTCGATTCCGACTCTTGGCGACCCTACAGGACGGAGTAGAACTGCCCCTGAAGAGTTTCCAAGGAGCACCTGGTGGACTGGAAGCATAGAAAAAGCAATCTGAGGTGTTGAAGGACTTTGGGAAATCTTAGAGTCCGGCTGAGAAACATGCCTGACAAGCTTACACCATCAGCACCTCCACCTTATTAGGCCAAAGCTGCACTGTTTCTCATCAGAATTTCTCAGGTAACTTGTCCAGGTAGACAGCCAGGGGTGGCAGAGCTATTTAAACAGTGGCCTGTCTGGCACCAGTGACAGGCCTTTTTATATAAGATATGTTTCTTAGGTGTCAAAGAGAACTGCAGTTTTAAGATCATGTGGTCTTCATATTAAGTAATTTCATAATCTAAATCACATGGTGTTTTAACTGGTAAAAATCTGAGCTTTGAACTGGTTTGTTCTGGTTCGAACTCCTACGGAGAATTTGCATTCCCACCCCAGATACACTGAATCAGAATCTACATTTTAACAAGCTCCTTGGGTGATTCTTATGTACACACCTGGGAATCTTACTGTATGCACATACCTGGGGATCTTGTAAAAATGCAGATATGTACATAAGAATCACCAGGATTCTGATTCAGTATACCTAGGGATGGAAATGAAAATTCTCAGCAGGGCGTTGAACTAAAAGGAACTGGTTCAAAGCCCTGGTAATCTTTTTCTGTTCAATATAAATTTTATTTCCTGTATTTTCCAATGTTTTTACTAGAAAACAAACTTCACTCCTAGGCGCCAAAAATGTGTTTTAGCCTTGGATAAAATCTCAGACAGGAGAAGTGCTTCCACTCTTTCATCTGAAAACGTCTGTCTGCAGCAAAGATCATCAGAAAAAGTATTCAATGGAAAGTAGAAATTTCCTAGACCACAAGCCAGGCTGCAGTTGTCTGGAAATTTTTCTCCAGTGAGCACCTTTGATTTTGCTAAGTTTGTTGGCTTCTTGCTCCTCCCCAACCCCTGCCTAGTATTTACTTTCAATTCAGCCTACGGAGGCTTGTCAGCTTGCCCTAGCACCTGCATATGAAAAACCATTCCGATGCTCAGGCTACACCCGATCAATTACGTCAAGCAGTGAGGATTGAACCAGGAATCTTAATTTTGTTTATAAACCTCCTAAGTGACGCACTGTACAACTAAAGTTGAGTACTATGCAAATTAAGCATAACCGAACAACTCTGAAAAGTAGAGGCTAAAATGTTGCAGCGGTTGAGTGCAGATTCAGTCTGAGTTTGAATCTTCAGTAAATGACCCCTAACTGAAAAAGAGTAGTCTTAGTTACTAACATTTTTGACAATCACAAAAACTACAGCCCAGCACACAAAAAAGCTTAACCGCCCCAAACGTCAAAATAAAGTACATGGGACATCAAAACTGTAAACACTGGTACATGAATTCTAGTTCCGTACTACCTTACTCCCATTAAGTGGGAAGGCCACGAATACCTGCACTTTACATTTTCTATTAACAGAGCGCAATACCTCTCGCCAAAACAAAACCGTTTTAAAAAAATAAACAAATAAACCTGATTACAGCTCCCTTTGTGGATAAACGGGTGGCTCTTAAAAGAGCCTTTGTGGTTAGCTGTAACGATGCTTACTTGACAGGTTTACTTGGAGCTGGTGTACTTGGTGACAGCCTTGGTGCCCTCGGACACAGCGTGCTTGGCCAGCTCCCCGGGCAGCAGTAGGCGCACGGCCGTCTGGATCTCCCTGGACGTGATGGTAGAGCGCTTGTTGTAATGCGCCAGGCGAGACGCCTCGCCGGCGATGCGCTCGAAGATGTCGTTGACGAACGAATTCATGATACCCATGGCTTTGGACGAAATGCCGGTGTCCGGGTGGACCTGCTTCAGCACCTTGTACACGTAGACGGAGTAGCTTTCTTTGCGGCTGCGCTTGCGCTTCTTGCCATCCTTCTTCTGCGCCTTGGTCACCGCCTTCTTGGACCCCTTTTTAGGAGCTGGAGCAGACTTCGCTGGTTCAGGCATTTTAAGGATTCAAAACACCGGGAAAACAATAAGAACAAAGAGCGGATTTCTGATACTTATAGGGCCTTATATGCTAATGAAGGGTGCAAAGAGTGTCTTAGTTAATTGGAAGACAGACAGCGGACCTGTCATCCAGGGGCAGAACTATGCAAATTATGTATAGAAATGCAGCTTTTCTATTGGCTACTTACTTCTAGCCAATCAGAGAGTAATCTTTACTCCCCAGGAAATGCCTATAAAAGCGGCGGTGCTTTACCTACTTCCCGGATTATTCTGTTTTTGTGTGTCGGTTGTTTTTCTGAGTTTTTTTTTATTTTTCTTTTACGTGTTTGGTTGCAATGTCTGGACGTGGCAAGCAAGGCGGTAAAGCTCGCGCGAAAGCGAAGTCTCGTTCTTCCCGGGCGGGTTTGCAGTTTCCCGTGGGGCGTGTACACCGCTTGCTCCGTAAGGGTAATTACGCGGAGCGGGTCGGGGCTGGTGCACCTGTGTACTTGGCGGCGGTGCTGGAGTACCTGACAGCTGAGATTCTGGAGCTGGCGGGTAACGCTGCTCGCGATAACAAGAAGACGCGCATCATCCCGCGCCACCTGCAGTTGGCCATCCGCAACGACGAGGAGCTCAACAAGCTGCTGGGCCGCGTGACTATCGCGCAGGGCGGCGTCCTGCCCAACATCCAGGCTGTGCTGCTGCCCAAGAAGACTGAGAGCCACCATAAGGCCAAGGGAAAGTAATTTAATAATACGTGTCTGAGCTTCAGAAAACACTTCAAATACAAAGGCTCTTTTCAGAGCCCCCCCCCACGGTTTCGAAAGAAGAGCTGAGGTCACTCTTATATTTTGAAGTTAAAATGGCAGAAAATACAAAGGTAAGTAAACTACAAACTATTAGTTTTTAAAAAGCTTTAACTTTTGGGGGGAAAGGCTGGGTGTTGTCAGAAACTAGGCTCTCGGTAGAAGCTGGTAAAATTCTTTTTGATCCTAGTATTTAGTGTATTTCAGAATATCTTTACAAGTACATACTTTTTACAGACGAGGTATTTGACCGTAGTTAGTAACGTCTAACTAAAAATGTAAGCCCACATTGCGTCTCTTTAATTTGTGCTCGACTTCCTGTTTCAAGCTACTCGGAGGTTCTCGAAGGCAAAGCTCCTCCGGAGCGAAATGGCGGCCTCTAGCCAAATCCACCTAGGGTGCTTTTCTTTTTAAGCTGCAGCCGCGCCCGGCTTTGCCTAATAACGGGAGAGTTCTAGGTTCTGTTCATGTTAATGCTTATAAAGTACCAAGACTTGTTGACGTGGGTCTCTGAAAATAATTTCCCCGAGTTAGTTGGCTCAGAATACTTGCTGAATCTAGGATCGAATTGCTGCTCCTCCCCCGTTTACCAGTTGTTTTACTAGGGTCACTTTCTAACCTGGGCTTGTTTTGTCATCTATAAACTGGGGGTAAATGATAGTATTTTACTCCAGTTCTTAAGTTATCCAATGCCCCTAGAACAGTGCCGGATAATTCAGCTAACTAAAGTTAAAACTTTTAAGAGGGTCAAATGCCTAGGCTCCTAACATAGCCGGAAAAGAGGGTAGAGGAGGGCCTCAGGCCTCCCCAAAACTTGGGGTTACAGACCTGGTAAATTAGCTGATCTTCCTCCGAGAAGTGGTGATCTGGGACCCTGCAGAAATATTTGGAGTACTGTTTCCCTGGGTTCTTTTGTTAGGTGGTTTGAGTGACCTGATTTGCGCTTTGACGGGGAATGAGTAAGCTGGGAGTGAGGGCGAGTGGGCCAAGGTCTGCCCTGACGCGCACCGGCTCCGAGGGCCTGAGAACAGCCAGCCTTTTACATGCCCTCGAATCTCCACTGGAGCGCTTCGCGAGGAATCGTTTTTAGTATTCACACTTGAGTGTGTACTAGGAGAGAGTCCAAGCAGAGGCTGGTTGTCCGGGACGACCTCCCACTTCACAGATAGTGGCACCGGATGCCGCGCGGTCTTGAAATAGCTTCCTCGCCTTCCCTCCATTCTCGGCTCGATTCCAAAAGTTTGGTGAGGGCACAGTGGGCGGAAAAACAACTTAGCCACACGTTAGAATCTCCAAGGACTTTTTAAAGTTAGATTCTACTGAGCAGCCGGGCTGAGAACCATCAGACCAGGGAAGTGAGGCCTCCTCGGAGACAGGGCGGCCACTCTCTGCTCGCTGAGTTCCGGCCGGGGTCCGCTGAGGAGCGGGTTCTTTCGGCTCAGCATTTCCTGTATGTTGGAAAACTTGGCTTCTTGGGTGGAGTTGGTTTGTATGAGCCTTGAGATCCCTTTCATTAGCTAACCAGGCTCCACCGCTAACTAGGAGTGCGACGTTGGGCGAGATACTTAACCCTCTCCCAGTTTCCTTGGCAGCCTTTCTTCACCTTGTGATGAAAAGAATGGGCTCAGCACTGTGGGTCCTGAGGAGTGCTAACGAAAATGGCTAACACCTATTAGGCAGTTCTACCCAGTTTCTGTGTATTAACTCATTTAATTCTCCAAGTAATCTTAAAGATAGGTATCATCCTTATCCCCATTTTGAAGATTAGAAAATTGAGGGACAGAGCTTAAATAACTTGTCTAAATTCCAACACCAGAAAACTAGTATTTCTAATCCCTGGTTATTCTATAACAACCACCACCACCACCCCAAGTCAAAAAATAAACTAGTAAATAATCAATACATAACCAGTCAACTTTGCCCACATAACAAGAATGTTACCAACTGCATCCTAAACGCTATGAAGAATGAAGAGAGAAAATTTGTAACCTACTTAAAGGGAGGAAGGTAAATCGAGACCGTGTTAGCAAGGTAAACTCATAAAATCCAATACATTTTTGATCTAGGGTGGGACAAGTGAAACAAACGGGGAAGATAGTTTAGTAAAGAGCTACAGGATCTGATAAACTGATTTATTGTGGGGAGTAAGAAAAGTGATTACAGAATATTAGAGTTTTGTTTATTTCCCCTGGGCTCCGATAGTAAAACTTTGAATTTGATTATTTAGGAGTGAGTGACACATTGTGTTAATTTTGTTTTATCATCTTTAGCAAGACCTTGAGGTCAAGAACCTCATCTTATTAAACTGTAGATGGTCAGCATAGACCCTGGCATACAAAAGACACTTGATAATTGGGTACTGAATAAATGAGTTGAGTTGGTGGCTAGGCAGCTAGGAAACTATTTGTTCTAGATGGTCAGTTTATTACCAGGGAAGACATAATTACCCACCAGACTAACTGGCTGCTAATAGCATCTTTGCCTTCCAGTAAAAATTCCTTCTGAAAATCCAACTTGCATGAGCAGCTTGCTTTGGAAGCTTCAGAGAAGCACAGAGAAGGTTCCAGATGACCAGGTCTTGTCTAAGAGGTGCTAAGAGCCTGCTCTGCAAACAGATGTTTGTCAAAACTGTCCTAGCTCCCCCTTCCCAACATGCTTCATCACTCCAACACGCTTCTTCAGCTTCCACTTTGAAATGTCACTGTTTATATCCAAAAGTCCTAGTCACTTCTGGAAAAAATTCTCTAGTGAGCAATAAACTCTTGATAGCTTCAGTTGGTTTCCAGCTCTTGAGCAGGGCCCTGGGGAGGACTGTTTAAATTAGGGCAAACTGAGGCACATGCTAAACTCAGACCTCCCAATTACTTACCACACCTGGGCACCAGGGATAAAAGTTGATTCCAGGGATTTACTGAGATGTGAGGCTGAGAAAGAATTATTATTTGGTTATTTTGGACATCCCAAACAGATTGATTTGATACATCATCAATTATAATATCCCTCTTTTAATTTCCTAATAATTTATGGAACAAATATCCTTTCCTTTACTCTGTCTGTCATCTCCACTAACTTCCTATTTTATTTCTGCTATTATTTGAACTTTTTTTTTCCACAAATATGATGAATTTTATAGTCAGCAGTTATAAAAAGCAGTATGCCTTTTAATGCTAGAACTAGGTTACTTTCTACAAGTTTGTCATCTGTTGATCCTAAATTAAGTATAACTGTTGTAACTGCAAAAGATATTGGGGAATATGACACATAGACTTAAAATGACACATAGAAGAAGTGTAGTCATATTGAAAAAATATCAGACTCCATTAAACCAAAAAACTAAACCCATTTCTGATTCTGACTCATAGTGACCCTATAGGACAGAGTAGAACTACCCTACAGGATTTCCAAGGCTGTAATCTTTACAGAAGCAGACTGCCACATCTTTCTCCCGCAGAGCAGCTGGTGGGCTTGAGCCACCGACGTTTCGGTTAGCACCTGAGGTGCTTTAACTACTGCACCAACCTGGGTCCTAGAACTCCATTAAACTTCATTATGTTTGTTTTACAGTAGTTTGTTTGAATTGTAGTTTGGGCAGAGTAAGGGGACAGACTTCACTTAGGACTTATGCATGTTGCTTTTATGGTTGAGGCTCTTTCCGAAAGAAGCAAGTGTGTGTGCTAAGCTTCAGACTCTGGTAATATGGTATTGGTCTTCCAGTCGGAGCTTAACCTTTACCACATCCCTACGCTATCTCAAGGACACTTCAGTGACACTGTCTCAGTGACTACACTATCTCAGTGATGGGTGAGTTTGTCCATTCTTTCCTGTATTTGTGGCAGAGCTGAAAGTACAGGGGTCTGACTTACCTCATGACAAACTGTCCTTGCATTAAATAAATATCTGCGTATCTCAAGATGACCAGACTCTAAATTTTAGAACCTTGGATCTTGGTTCTGTTCCCTATTCTTTACTTTGTCTCCCTAGTGAGTTCAGTTCAGTACCATAGTTTCAAAAGACCATCTATATACACCAATTTTACATCTCCAGGCCTGACCTCTTCTCTGAAATGCAAATATGTGTGTTCAAATTCCATCTTTACTTGGAGCTTTAACAGGCCTCTCAAACTGAATACATCTAGGACAGCGGAGATAAGATGGTGCTTCCTCAGCCTATTCTCCTCCCAAGTCTTCCCCAACTCAGTAAGTTACACTACCAGAAATCCATTTTCTCAAGCCAAAATGTCTTTTTCGTCACAAAGCCAAACTAACTAAGTCATGTCACCTACACTTTCAATACTTACTTTATTCTCCATACTCCTCTGACTTTATCACCATTGCTCTATGCCAACCACCCTGATTCCTCATCCAGCCTGCCAGGCTCTTTGCTGCTTGAAGACATTTACATTGTTGGTCTCTTTTCCTTATCCCCTAATGTTCCGTTTTTGCCGCTTAGGTCTCAGCTCTTCCTCAGAGAGGCCCACCTAAAATAGACCTACCTAGGTGGATTAAAGATCTGTATGTAAAGCATAAATATTAGAATAAATTTTAGGAGTCTATTTGTATAACCTTAATTTGTGTGTGTGTGTGTGTGTGTTTTGGGTTGTCATTATTAAGACAGGAAACACAAAGGCCATATAGGAAAGAACACAGATCATATATGTTAAAAAGAAATATAAAGAGAGTAGAAAATGGGCAGTAAATTGTGATTAATGATTTGTAAAATGTTATACACAAAAGGTTAATGACATCAATTTACAAAGATCTGCAAACTGTTAGGAAAGAGGCAAATAACATAATAGAAAAATGATTAAAGCATGTTTTATACCCCTTACTAAATTCAAATAGCCAGTACCTATAAAAAAACAAAAAACAAAAAACTGAGCCCTTCAAGTAGTTATACTTGGAGTTCCTGGGTGATGCAGACAGTTAAGGTGCTCAGCTTGTAACTGAAAGCTTACAGGTTCAAGTCTACCCAGAGGCACCTCGGAAGAAAGTCCTGGCCATCCACTTTTGAAAAATTAGCCATTGAAAACCCTATGGAGCACAGTTCCACTCTAGCGCGCATGGGGTCACCATGAGTCTGAGTAAACTCGTGGGCAACTGGTTAAGTTACGCTTATTAGAGCAACAAAGGGATATAATTTCTCACCTTTCTCAGTTGCCATTGAGTTGATTCAATAGGCAGCCATTAAAACCAATGAACGCTCAGGTCTGCTGAGAATGAGGAAGAGTTGTTACTGTCATACAAATTTTTGGGAAAGTGTCTTGACAATATTTCTTAAAATTTTTTAATTAGACACTTGGGAGGGGGGTGTGTCTACTGTCTAGAAATAACTGCTCCACTAACTAAGCTTATATGAAATAATGTAATGCGGAGGGTGGGGGGGAAGAACAAACAATTATAACTGTGATTCATCAGAATAACTATCAATAAGGAGACTTAAATTAAACGACGGGACGTCTAGGCTATGGGATATTATGCAACTACCAAAAAAGAATGAGCAGTGCAATAGAATCATACACTGCCAGTGAGAGTAAGTGAATATATAGACATGGCAGAAAACCCATCATATTGTTTATCTCAGGGAGATGATATTGAAGTGGGATAAGAAGAGATTTTTCACTTTTTTCTTAAACATCTGTATGTGAGGTGTTAAAAAGAGTGTGTTCATTTTGTAACCCAAAAAAGGTATAAAAAGTAAAAAAAAAAAAAAAAAAAAGTAGCCTTCCTCTCCCCAAGTTACTTTCTACCACCTGGTTCAGATTCTTTAAAATATAGTATAAGATTCTTTAACTACAATGTGAGATAAGGTTCCTGAGTGGCGCAAACAGTTTGCACTGGACAGCTAACCTAAAGATTGGCAGTTCAAACATACCCAGCAGTACCACAGAAGAAAGGCCTGTTGATCTGCTTCCATAGAGATTACAGCCAAGAAAACCCTATGGAGTAGTTCTACTCTGTAACACCATGAGTTGGAATCGACTTGATAGCAATGGGTTTGGTTTTTGTTTTTGTTTGCCTCTCCCTGTTAGAATCTCTGCTTGGTGAGGTAGGGAACTAGCAGAGGACCTAGGGCATTCGAACATCTAGTGAAAACCAGAGAATGAATGTTTAAGCCCGGAATGCCCTTCCAAAACCCTACACATGCTTATTTGAACTTCTATATTAAAATGTCTGCCCATAAACCATTGCATTGCCTACACCCCTACCTGCCTACCGGGAAGACAATGAAGTTTGGAAGTAAACCCCTTTTGTTTTACACACTCCCACCTTCTTCCTGATTTCTGATGTCTCCAGACTTTGTGTCTCATGATAACCCTCACCCATTGCCGTCAAGTCATTTCCGACTCATAGCAACCCTATAGGACAGAGTAGAACTGCCCCACAGGATTTCCAAGGAGTGGCTGGTAGATTCGAACTGGCGACCTTTTGGTTAGCAGTCAAGCTCTTAACCACTGCACCACCAGGGCTGCATGATAACCCTCAGGAAATCCTTAATTCTTTTAAGGGCTTGTTTTCTGCTAGATAGTATCATGCATAAATGAATCCCATTTAATATGTTACTGAGTCTGTGGTTACTAGATGTTTGCTTAGAATCATGGAAAGAAAAGGGTCACACAGTTGGTGTGTGTGACCAGCACGGTGCTGTTTAATCCAGTTAACACTCTGATCTAGAGCATGAGTTTCTTGAAGAATTCTATCTTAACTCTGGTTCTTCACACTTTTCCCATGTAATAGAGCTTCAGTAAATACTCAGAATGAGTAAGTAAATATATTTGACAATATACTTAAATCTGCACAGAAATGGAGTAATCAGTAATAAAAGCTGCAGGGGCTTGTGAGTTAATCCCATTTTAATCACCACTCGATCTTAAATTCCAGTTCCTGGATATGGAGCAAGAAGCATGACGGTTTCCAGTGCTGTGCTGTTCTAATACAGCAGCCACTAGCCACATGCAGCATTTTAAATTTTAGTTTATAATTAAAAACAGTTCCTCACTAACCACATTGTAAGTGCTCAATAGTCACACGTGGCTGGTGGCTACTCTCTTCGACAGCACAGATACAGAACATGCCCATCATCATAGGACGTTCTGCTGGATAGTGCTGGACTGTGTACTTCTTGCCCCTCTGGGCTGGTGGAATTAACTGAACTTAATCAGCTTCCTCCAGGTGGCATGTGCAGATACAGTTGCCAGACCAAATGCAGGACACCCAGTTAAATTTGAATTTCAGGTAAGCAACAACTTGTTTTAGCATAAGTATGCCCCCAAATATAGCATGAGACTTACTTATACTAAAAATAATTTGTGTGTCTGAGATTAAAATTTAACTGGGCGTTGTGTATTTTTATTTGCCAAATCTGGCAACCCTATCTGAGGAGCTAAATTGGAGCGTGTTCCTGGGAAGTTCGATCCTCTCAACGTGGGACACTACTTTCTATGTGAGGAATGGAAAAGGCATAGTACCCAGAGAGAAGCTAACACATTATGAGAAAACAGGCACGTCAGTTTTTCTGCATGTGTGAAGAAGGCTGAGAAGGAAGTTCTCTGATACATTTACTTTGATTTTTTTTTTCTTTCTTGTAGCTTCTCACTACAGAGAGATGCCAGAAACCGAAGTGTCTGCCAAGCCCACCAATTCTAAGAAATAAATGGGATGGACAGTTTCAGCATTCCTACATCACTGACTAATTCTGCACCTGCAAATTGTTTCCTATTAAAATTTACTCTGGGTTTATTTCTTTGTGTGTATGTGTGTGCACTGGGGGTAAGGAGAGTAGAGGGAGGCAAAAAAAAGTATTATTGAGGAAAAGCTCTCTTTAGTACAAAATGTGTCTAATTTTTGGAATAGGTAATAGCATTTACAAGGTTCAAACAAAACAAAACAAGGCATATATGGAGAATACACTCCCTTCACTGCCCCTAGGTAATCACCTATTTATTATGATGTCAGTCAAGAATAAATACATGTTTTATCTCCATCCTTTCATTCTCAAAGGAGCCCTGGTGACGCAGTAGTTAAGCAGTTCAAACCCACCAGCCATTCCTCGGGGAGAAAGATGTGGCAGTCTGTTTCCGTAAAGATTTACAGCCTTGGGAACCCTATGGGGCAGTTCTACCCTGTCCTGTAGGGCCGCTATGAGTTGGAGTCAACTCCATGGCAGTGAGATTTTATTCTCAAAGTGTGTCAGGCTGCATATACTATCCTGCGCTTCCTTTTTTCCATAATAATGGATCTTGGAGAACTTCTTCATACATGAACTTTTTTAAGAGTTATAAGGAAATGTAATGAGAGCCCAGTTAAAAGCCAGTTGCAGCTGAGTTGATTCTGACTCATGGCGACACTGTGTGTGCAGAGTAGAACCGCTCCATGGGGTTTTCAAGGCTGTGACCTTTCAGAAGCAGATTGCCAGGACTTTCTTTCAAGGCACTTCTGGGTAGGTTTGAACCACCAACTTTTCAGTTACTAGTCAACACTTAACCACTTGTACCACCCAAACCAAAAACAAACCATAGGATTTTCAAGGGTGTGACCTTTTGGAAGATCACCAGACCTTTCTCCCAAGATGCCTCTGGGTGGGTTCAAACTGCCAGCCTTTCAGTTAGTTGTCCAGCGCTTAATCAGTTCCACAACCCAGGGACTTTATAATTAGAGAGCCGATTCCCCAGATTCCAGTTTAGCGAGGGGAAGTAAGAGGTGGGGCAAAGAGGGATGAGGGCAGTTTCATTAATTACCTACTTAGGACACCCACTTAGTTAAATCACCATTTCTTGCCCTCCCTGCATAGGAGTTAGAAAACTCAACATCCCAAGCAGCTGCTCCTCACCCCTTCTGTCCTATCCCCTGTGGTTGACGTCACATTTCAAGAATGTCTGCTACACTGTAAAGTCGGGATGTGGTGATGGGTGGGGGCCTTTTTGCTCCACTTCTGTGTTCCAGCACAGTGCCTGATGGTGCCTGGCATGTAGTAGTCACTCAAGAAATACCTGATGAATTCATGGGGCCTGCTCTGGGTGGAGATTCTAATTGTGACCTTCATTTGCATTGGTGGAAGAGCCACCCAATTCCACAGACTGAAGCATAAGGAGACACCCAACATAGTTTTAAAAAATATCTACATGATAAGTGTATAAAAAATGGTTTTTGTGTGTGCACACACACCCACATATATGTACACACATGCACACTCAGAATGAGGGGTTCTAAAAAGACAAGGGAAACTGCAGCTAAAACACCTGGATTTGTGTCCCAGCTCTGCCATTTGCCAAGTGTCTGACTTGGTGAGTGACCTGCCATATCTGAGGATCAAGTTCTTTATCTGTGAAATAGGATGACAGCTCCAGAGTAGTGGAAACCAATCAAGTGAGATGCACACAAGAAAGCACTTTATTCATTGCAAAATGAAATATGAATATAAATGTAGGATTATATAAAAACATACATATATAGAAATATGTAATATATTTTTTCTTCCAAATATGGGAAAGGGAAAGGGAAAGCAAAAGAGGTTTGGGGATTTCCATCAGAGATTTGCCTGCTTGCACCTGTCAAGACTGAAGTAATTGGAATTGCACTAAACCAAAGAGTTACCTGCTTTGGGTGGCAAATCATCTCCATGGCAGGAAGAAGCACCTGGAGGAGCTGGCCTGGCAGACATGCTGAATTGAAATGGTAGTGGGACATATCCACATCAGGTCTCCTCTGGGTGCAGAAGCAGCAGCCCCAGAGGAGGGAGTGTTTTTCAAACCCAGCTAAGCTGCCATTTGGGGTACAGAGAACCCCCAAGTCTGGGATGTCCCACCCTCTGCCCTCTTAGCTTCTGGCTCCACTTGTCTCCCTGCCTTCAGTGAGGATATGGAGGATCCATCACTATTGGGTACCTGAGCAACCTCAGGAGAAAAGAAAAAAAGAGGAAAGCCCTTAAGAAGGGCCCTGGGCACACTGACCCTATGGGAGGAAAGGATTACATGAAGGGCAAACTATAGAACTTTTAATTTCCTTTAGCTCAGCACCTTCAGCACCTTCAGTTTGTGAATGAAGAGCTGGGGCCCTGAATCAACTGGTCTTGTGCATGGTCACAAAGCAGGTAAGTGGTTTGTCCATGTTCACACGATGAATTATGTTTCTGCCCTTGGCATCTTCATTCTCTCAGGTATCCAACTGAAAATACAGGTATCATTTTGCATCCATCCCTTCCTCCCTCCCTCCCTTCCTTCTTTTGTGTTCAGTGTACATCGATAGTCTGAAATTGGCCATACTGGCAGTGTTTGCACCATGGAAATGGGCAAATGCTACAAGTTAGGATTTTTTTTTTTTTTTTCTGTAGAGCTATTTATTAAAGATTTACCAGCACATCCCTTCCTTAAACCTCCTGTACTCCAGCTTGGTAAGGTACTCTCATCTCTCCGTATCTCACTCGCTCTCTCTCCAGCAGTAGCTCACACGACTGTGCTATTTTCCTACTGTTATGGACTAAATTGTGTCTTCCCCTCCCCCTCCCCCCAAATGTGTGTTGGCATCCTAACCACTGTACCTGTGGAATAGGTTTCCTTTGTTATGTTAATGAGGCCGTATCAGTGTACGATGTGTCTTTAATCACTTCTGAGATGTAAAAGAGCAGATCAGATACAGAGACAAGCAAGCACAAATGCGGAAAGATAGTTGCCACCTGGAGCTCAGAAGAACTTCAGGGTTAAAGAAGCTGAGTGAGACAAGGACTTTCCCCTAAAGCCAACAGAGAGAACATTCCGCTAGAGCCGGTGCCCGGAATTCAGACTTCTAGCCTCCTAAATTGTAAGAAAACTAATTTCTGTTTGAAATACCTATTGTATTTCTATTACAGCAGCACTAGGAAACAAAGACACCTAGAACGGCCCACTCCCACTTCCCAAATGACCCCTTTCCTTCCGGGCTGATTCTAGTCCCACGCTTGCTCCCATGATCTGCAACTACCCCCTATGACTCTGCCCTGCCTCCCACCCACTCTCTGTTTTCATATCTGCTTTCCACATTTTACAAGGACACCTGGAGCACTCTTCTGGCAGATACTCACCTGCCTCAACTTCTCACTTCCATAAGACATTTGCTCAAATGTCACCTTCCCTGCCTGCTCTCCCACCCTCGAGAGGAAAGGTGACTTCTGGGGGGGAGGTCGTGGTCTGGCAGATGGTGATGGTGGGAGTATGACTGTCAGAACAGTGCAACTAGGAGGGCCTTGCACACAGGCACCATAAGGACACAAGCAGGGCTGTTTAACAAATGACCCCAGGGGCTTTCTCTGTGTTGCCTGGCAATGAACTGGGAGCTAGGGCTGCTTCTCTCCCTGTGGAAGGATCTGCCCACGTTCCCATCTCAAGTGTTAGGAGACTGGCTTTCCCAGCTGGCAACCACACAGAAAATATTTATTCTCCTCATTTAAGTCTGCTTTCGTGTTTTCTCTATAAAAAGGGAACCCCATAGGCAGTGGGACCCTTGATTTCTGGGACAGTGTAAGATAATGGGGATAAACAGCAAAGGTTTGACTTCCAGAGCGCAGCAACGCTGTGTGTCAGGATGCACCCTGCTACGCACACGGCTCTGCGGGTTGCGCAAGAGCAGCCACTGTACACCTGCACTTGACACCCTGCCTGCTGACAAGGCAGAATAGGCCAAAAGTGGGAAGACGTGTTAAACCAGTTGCCCTGGAGTCAATTCTGACTCATGGCGACCCCATGCGTGTCGCAGTAGAACTGTGCTCCACAGGGTTTTCAACGGCTGATTTTTTGGAAGTAGATCACCAGGCCTTTCTTCTTAGGCACCTCTGGGTGAACTTGAATCTCCAACAATCTGGTTAGCAGCTGAGTGTGTTAAACATTTGCACCACCCAGGGACTCCACGTTAGGAGGAATTAAATTATGCATAGAGGTGGTAATCAGTGGAAGTGAATGGGTGTAAGTTTACATTGAGGGGCTACGATTTATTTATTTTTTTAAATCATCTTTCTAATCACCTCGTCTCATCATCTCACATGCTCTTAATGAAAGCTACAAATCATTAGCTATTTCTGTAATTTTCCATTTATAGCCTTTTGTGCCCCTCTTTCTATTATCCATCCTGATTTCACTGTCTCTCCATTTAGCATTAACTTTTTCTAATTTCTTTTTTTTAATTTTTAATTTTTATTGTACTTTAGATGAAAGTTTACAAAACAAATAGTTTCTCCTTAAACAGTACACGTATTGTTTTATGACAATGGTTAACAACCCCACGACATGTCTACACTGTCCCTTCTCAACCTTGGGTTCCCTATTACCAGCTTTCCTGTCCTCTCCTGCCTTCTAGTCCTTGTCCCTGGACTGTAATGCCCCATTAGTCTCGTTTTGTTTTATGGGGCTGTCTAATCCAGCTGTATGATGAACCTCAGGAGTGACTTCATTACTGAGTGTGTCTGGGGGCCATACTCTTGGGGTTTCTCCAGTCTCTGTCAGGTCAGTAAGTCTGATCTTTTTTTGTGAGTTAGAATTTTGTTCTACAATTTTCTCCAGCTCTTTCCGGGACCCTCTGTTGTGATCCCTGTCAGAGCAGTCAGTGGTGGTAGCTGGGCACCATCTAGTTGTACTGGACTCAGGCTGGTGGAGGCCATGGTAGATGTGGTCCATTAGTCCTTCGGACTAATCTTTTCCTTGTGACTTATTTTCTTCAGTCTCCCTTAGCATTGACTATCTTTAAAGGGGCAGTTTTTAAAAGCGTCATTCCTGTTTTCACACTGGAAAGTCAGTGTTGACATATGTGCAGATCTTCCCGCCTGTGGATGTCCCAGCAGGATTCGGCCATCCTGGACCTAACAGCTCAGCTCCTGGTTTCTGGTGCCACACGTGTGTGTTGGGAGCAGCACATGTGGCAAGGTCCTCTATCTCCACGGTCAGAAACCAGACTGTTTAGATCCAAGTTGTAGCTCAGAAATTGTGCCTCTGAATGAGACAGATATGCCTTACAGCTCAAATTCACTTTGGATAGTGAGGAATGTTGATCCTACTTCAGTTCATTAATTAACTTATGATGCTCACTATGTGCCAGGCACTATTTTCAAATATTAACTAATTTTATTTACTCCTCATAACAGCTCTGTGAAACCAAAACCAAACCCCATGCCATTGAGTCAATTCTGACTCATAGTGACCCTTTAGGACAGAGTAGAACTGACCAATAGGATTTTCAAGGCTATAATCTTTAAGGAGGACCCATGGTGGCACAGCGGTTAAATGCTTGGCTGCTAACCAAAAACGTCAGCAATTTGAACCCACCAGCTGCTCTGCAGGAGGAAGATGTGGCAGTCTACTTCCATAAATATTAGAGCTTCGGAAACCCTGTGGGGCAGTTCTACACTTTCCCATGGGTTCACTATGAGTTGGAATCAACTTGACAGCAACAGGTTGAGTTTGGTTTGGTCTGGTTTGGCTTGGATCTTTACGGAAGCTGACTACCACATCTTTCTCCCATGGAGGACTGCTGGGTTTAAACTGAGCTCTTAACCACTGTGCCACCAGGATTCCTTAACTCTATGAAGTAGGTGCTATTATTAACCCATTGGTACATGAGGAGACTGAGACACAGAGAAGTTAATTAACATACACAGGTCGCACACATACCTACTAAGATGAGGAGAGGAATGAGCAAGTGGGATTTAAAACACTGGACGTCTGGCCCATAGTGTTTTGGGGAGGGTAAGTGAAGTAATGCATGTAAAGACCTTAGAAGAGCATCAAGCACAAAAGGAACTCTGAATAAATGCCCGTTGTTGTTTGTTTTCTGTTGTTATTCTTATAATTATCATTTGATTACACAAAGATACCAGTGGACTAGTAGTCCAAGGAGACAAGCCCCACCTGTTTCTTTGGAGGATTTGTTTGGTTTGGTTTGGTTATTTGTTACTTCAGTTTCAAATTATACCCTGTACTTCAGTCTTTAATTAAGAAACGTCAGAAATGAGGCCTCAATCCTTTTTTATTTTTATGTAAATTATGATGTTCTAGGAGAGAAAATTATGGATTGGATTTTAAGAAACTGCAGTGACATTTGATTTTCAACAATTTGTTCTTTCTATTTGTACACAACCCAAATGAGATAACAGCAACCTGAAGGCCAGTCATTTTGATTTCTGGGACAGTGTGAAATAATGGGGATAAAAAGTACAAGTTTGACCACCCATCAGGCTCCTACTGAATGCAACACAGTGTAATCATGAAGCAATCATTTTTCTCTTTTCATCCTTAGTTTCCTTGTCTGGGAAATGGAGCAAGTCATGATCACCCACTTCAGAGGATGGATATGAGGAGTAAATGGAGATAATGCTCTTGGCACATAATAGATACTGAAACAAGGCCCGCTCTTCCCTTCCCTTTCCGCTTATACAGTGTTTGGTTCATCCCTGGATGTATTAGTTATCTATCGCTGCTTAACAAATTATCCCCAAACTTAGTGGCATCAGGGTCTGGGCTCAGTTATACTGAGGTCCTTAAGTCCTTGTTGGCTGTTCTTTGTCTTGTGGGTCTCTCTATAGGACAGCTCTCAACATGGCAGCTGTCTTTTCCCTGAGGGAACAAACAAGTTAGAGAGTACGAGACAGTGCCCAAGACAGATGTCACAATCTTTTTTGTAACCTAATCTCAAAAGTGACATACCATCACTTTTTCCATATTCTGTTGTTAGAAGAGAGTCACTAGGTGCAGGAGATACTCTATAAAAGGTGATAACCCAACGACAAGAACCCTAGGAGGCAGGAATCGTTGTGGGCCATCTTAAAAGCTGCCTACCACACTGAATAAATCATAACCTGCTTAAAACAAGGTGAAACTGTCTTCCTGATCCAGCATGTTTAAAAATGGAAACGTAACTGTATTTTTTAGAGGGCTTGGGTGAGTGCAGGTTCATGGTCATATACTCAAGCATTTGAAATTACAGTAACATTTGTGTTGTTTGAGTTTTTGACTGTGCCTGTTATTTGCCTATTTTGCAGCAGATCCAGCAGGCCCTTTGTCAGGCCTGCTGTATATCACCCGAAACTACATTTCCCAGGCTCCCTTGCTTTCTGGTTCCCAGTATATTTGGCCAATGGCAGTAGACTTGACCGATGGGAGGCACTGTAGGAGGTAGAGGGTGGAACCAAATTGTTTCTCCCTTCCCTGTTCGCTTTCCTAGGCTGCTCCACTTTCTTTGATCCTCTTTGGCTCCCGCTTCCACCACGTAGCCCCTCTCCTGGTGGTCTCAGCTCCTGCTTTACCAGCCTTCCCTGTTTCAGCTTCACTGGGGATTTCAGCTCCCCCTCCTCGATTCCAGTATCACCTATTCTTTCCCTTTGCCCTCTAGCCCTAGAAGAGGTGGCATCATCCTGCTGCTATTATCTTTGGGTTACCGTCCCTCTTTTGGCATGTTAACTCTTTTATCACCTGTTTATTTAAGCCCCTCTATTACATTCTTTCTATATGAAATCCCTAGAGTGGTTTCTCATTTCCAACTGAACTTTATGGGGAAAAACTTAGTGAGACTGAATACAACTGATAAACGTTGATCTTTGCTGAGCAACTCATGTAAAGCAGTGTTTGCAGCACTTCCTAGTCCTAAACGCCTGCCCTGACCTTCATGCTGCTGGAAGACCAGAGAGTAATTGCTTCCTCAGAATGTGTCTTCACCATCTGGAACATAAGTTTCCTCTTTTGTAAAGTGGGGGCTTTGTGACACTTATGGTGCCTTAAGTCCCTGAATATTGAGTGCTGCAGAATTTGTCTACAGGGAAAGTTTAGGAACTGCGTTCTGGTTGAGGGGAGAGGAGTAGGAGGGTGGCTTATCATGAAGCTGCATTGCGCAAAGCACTTTATGTGAGGGGGGAAAAAAATCCTGAGTTGTCCACATCACAGAGTGGGAATGCCAATGGTGGAGACTCTGGGGGAAGCTAACATGGATCATGCTGTGTCTTCATAAAATAAGTATATTGTCCTACAAATTTGCTTCCTGTTTCCTACCCCATCCTCTGCTTTCTACGTCATCCCCAAATCAAGGAAGAGGGCTTAGGAATAAAGTTAACAAATTTGAAAATAATATATCTCTGTATTTGGAATAAAAATAATTTACAAAAGATGGTGGGAATTGGTCACTGAGGAAGTCTTCCCAGGAGTAGAGGCAGCAGAGGTGAGACCTTGGGCAAATTACTTAGCAACTCTGTGACTCAGTTTTTCCTCTGAAAAATTGTATTAATAATAGTATTTAAGGTTATTAAGATGATTAAATGAGATACTTTTTTGAAGTGCTTATAACAGTGTCTGACACATAAGTTACTGTATGTACTACCTATTACTATGATTATACACATCTAAATTCATATGAGATGGATTTATAAGCCATGTCATTAGTATATTAATTTACAATGAGAACTGTACTTGATATTAAAAATAAGAATCAGAGGTTAGCTTATGGCGTTACTTTCTGGTCAGGAGACAAAGGTAAAGCTTAGAATATGCTTTTGAGCACAGAGTAATAGAAGAGATACTTTTATCAATGAGCGATCTCCTGATCCATCAGCTTCTCCAATCTAGGAACACTTGTGTCCTGTGTTCTGAAAAAGTCACTATCCTATGAAGTCTTGTTTATTTTGCAGTTGCTTTTACTTGACCTCTCCAGGCTTGTAGTAACCATAATTACTGCAGTATAATTTATATCAGTTACAATATAAATACAGAATAACGCAACATATTTATGAAGTTCACCATTGCAACATATTTATAGGTTCACTATAAAGTATATATACTATATACCAGGCACTGTTCTAAGCACTTTACAAATACTGAGGCATCTGCCACTAGGCAGGAGCGCTTGCCAGCCATGTGAGTGAAGCATCTTGGGACTGGATTCTCCAGCCTGAGTGGTATTCAGATGACTGCAGCTCCAGCTGACACCTTGACTACAATCTCATCAGAGGTCCCAAGTCATAACCATCCAATTAATTTCATTACCAAATTTTTATTTTTTTTAAAAAAGGTTTGATGCTATGTGTTTTCACTAATGGATGGCATGCTGATTCAAAGACCAATTTGGAATTTTTGATATGAGTTATGGATTTTGATATATATGACCCGGTAATACAAGGCACCAATGAGATGAGTGGCACTTTCATCCACTGATCTTTGGTACGACAATATACCAATAAGAGCTATACAGATAATTTATTACAGGCACCCTTCCATCAAGTTATATGGGAACTTCTGGTTTTCCAGATATGACGCAGAAAAACCAAGACGAACCCATCAGGGCTCCTTAACTATCACACAGGAAAGCCATGATTATGCTTGCAAGCCTTATCTCACAGAAATAAAGAAAAAAAAAGCAAAAATTTATAAAACTAACACATCTAGGAAACATCACCTAATAGAATGTTCAATCTACACACCAATTATGCTCCAACTCTGGTCTACTGAACTTCACGGATTTCAAAAGGGACCACCTTGATGCTGTATACATTAGAACCAAAATAACACCTTACCCCTGAGGTCCAGGGGCATAAAAATGACTGGTAGACCATTAACCCAATAGTAACGAAAGAGTTAATTCACCCTGAGATTCCTGACCCATGGAAACTGTGTGAGATAATAAATGTTTATTATTACTTTAAGTAACTAAATTTTGGGATAGTATGTTATGCAGCAATAGATAACTAGTACAAGAGTCTATCTGAATAACCTGTATGCCAAACTTCCACCACTGAATTAATAATCTTGTGTAGAAAGATAATCCATACCTTTACAAACCAGCAAATTCATGTAATGTATAGGGAATGGTGAGGGAAAAGTAAAGGAATGTTGAAGAAATAATAATGGGAAGTATGGTAGACAGAGAGAAAGTAAAGAGCAAAGAAAAGATAAATAAGAAGGCCAAATTCAGTCTGTTCTTGTTCATTGAACCATCTCTTCTAAAGACACCAGCAAGATGTTTGAACAAATACATGCTGAAGAGATTGATTAGGAAAATGATTATGGGTTCAATATTAAGGTTAATGAAAAGACGTTAATATCTCTAAAGCCGTTGTTTTAGAGAGTATTCTCTGGACTCTTGGCAGGATGAAAGCATCAACATTTTGATTCTTAAAAGTATATACACAGACACTCCATGTTTTATATTATTGAGCTCTCTTAGTCAAAGACATTTCCACCCTCCAACCCATCCCCAGATCCAAATTACTTTCCACCTGTGCCTTTTGCAAGGATGCTTCCTGCCTCCAGACTCCATAGGATTCCCCTCCAGGTAGCCCAGGGAGCAAGTCATTGACCTCTTTTATTCCAGCTTTCATCTTAGAATGGTAATAGATTCTCAGAGTTTCCATATTCTTCAACATCCAACTTAAATTTAGAATAATTTATTAGATTTATCCTTTCTATATATTTTGTTTGTTTGTTTTGCTTATTTAGCCATAGGTCAATGTGGAATTTTGTGTAAATCAAGTCAAACAATTTAACTTGAGGTTAGGGCTCTAAAGATAGATAGGTAGGTAGGTAGGTAGGTAGATAGGCAGGCAGATAGGTAGGTAGGTAGACAGATAGGCAGATAGATAGATAGATAGAGATATCTCTTAAGCTGCAGCCTGTAACACAGTTTTCTTTCAATCTGTTTATCGAGATCATTAATGGGAAACAAAGTCAATTTAGTGTGTTGTGGTCAGCTTTGTTTAAATTAAATAGAGAAGGGAAGAGAAAATGGCAGAACAAATTGCATATAATAGGGGTACTTGCTGCTTCCTGAAACTTCCATTTCACACTTGCAAAAGTGTGAATGTATTATGTAAAATGTGTTTCTTAAATTAGGTTTCTTAAAATTTAAAATGTTTCAAAACTGTAAGTTATGGTAAAAAAATTTATAAAATAACTGTTCAGTTAATAAACATATAAAAATAAAATTATATCATTACTGTTTAGGTTACCAATGCTATGTAACAAAGTACCCCCAAAACTTAGTGGCTTAAAACAACAACCATTTCATTATGTCCACAGATTCTGTGGGTTAGGAATTCAGATAGGGCAGAGTACGGATGGCTTGTCTCTGTGCCATGATGTTTGGGACTTCAGCTGAGAAGACTCAAAGGCTGGGAGACTTGAGCACTGGGTGTTGGAATCATGTGGAGACCCCTTCTCTCACATTTTCAGTCCCTGAAATAAGATGGCTCAAAGACTAGCACTGTCAACCAGAGTGCCTAAACGTGGTCTCTGCATGCCACCTGGCTTCCTCATAGCATGGAGGCCTCACAACCAATGAAATTCTTAGGAGATAGCTCAGGAATCCCAGCCTAAGGATTCCAGCAAATTAGGCAGAAGCTGCATTGCCTTTCATGATCTGACCCTGGAAGCCACACAGCCTCATGTCGTCTACATTCCAAGGGAACAGTTACAAGCTCATGCAAATTCAAGCGTAGTGGAATGAGACTTGACAGAAGAGTGACAAGTCACATTGGAGAAGGGAATGTGGTCCAGTAGAAATTGTTGCTTGCATCTTTGGAAAATTAAATTTGCCACATTATACAACCACCAGAATATCCATGAGGAATAGACTAGATAAATAAATACACGGGGCCACATTTGTAAATGAAATATATGCATTAGTGCATCAATACACTAGAGCTCTCTACATCAATATCAGGGATGGATCTTATTGAGGGGAAAAAGAAACACACAAAACAATAAATATAATATGATTTCATGTATAAATTTCTAAAACAGGAAAAACTAAATGATACTGTTCATTGATACACATATAAGTGATAAATCTGTAAAGAGAAAAACAAGGAAATCATTTCAGTGAAAGTCCAAATAATTGGATGAAAGAGGGTATGTGGTCAGGAAGACTGTACAAAGGGGATAGTATCTGGGTGTCTGGGAAGCTCAACACACTCTTATTTTTAAATATGCATTGTTATATTTTTAAGAAAAAAACACTTTGGTTGACTCTATTTTGAGGAGGTAGCTCTCCCCTAGCCATATTTGAGTGCCTTACAACCTGAGGGGCTCATCTTCTGGCACTATATCAGACAATGCTCTGCTGCTATTCATAAAGTTTTCACTGGTCAATTTTTTTAGAAGTAGATCGCCAGGGACTTCTTCCTAGTCTGTCTTAGTCTTGAAGCTCTGCTAAAATCTGTCCACCATGGGTGACCCTGCTGGTATTTGAAATACCTGGCATACCTTCCAGCATTACAGCAACACACAAGCCATTACAGTACGACTAACTGACAGAAGAGTGGATGGAGTAAATTTTTTCAGACCTTCTTTTGCCAGTGTGTCCCAACTGAAAATGAGAATAAACAGCTGCAAGTGTCCAATAACAATCAGAACATGGAGTGTACGAAGTATGAATCTAGGAAAACTGGAGATCGTCAAAAATGAAATGGAACACTTGAAGATAGATATCTTAAGCATTAATGAGCTAGAATGGACTGGTATTGGCCACTTCAAATCTGACAATCATATGGCCTACTATGCTTGGAATGACAAATTGAAGAGGAAGAGCACCACATTCATTGTCAAAAAGAACATTTCAAGATCCATCCTGAGGTACAACCCTGTAACTGATAGTATAATATCCATATGCCTACAAGGAAGATCAGTTAATAACACTATTGTTCAAATTTATACACCAATCACTAATGCCAAAGATGAACAAACTGAAGATTTTACCAACTTCTGCAAACTGAAATTGATCAAACATGCAATCAAGATGCATTGAAATTACTGGTGATTAGAATACGAAAACTGGAAACAAAGAAAAAGGATTAGTAGTTGAAAAATAAGACCTTGGTGATAGAAATGATCCCAGAGATCGTGTGATAGAATTTTGCAAGACCAACACCTTATTCGTTGCAAATATCTTTTTTTCAACAACATAGATGGCGACTATACACATGAACTTTGCCAGATGGTATACAAAGGAATCAAATCCACTACATCTGTGGAAGGAGAAAATGAAGAATCTCAATATCAGTCAGAACAAGGTTAGGTGCTGACTGCAGAATAGATCATCAATTGCTCATATGCAAGTTCAAGTTGTAGCTAAAGAAAATTTTAAAAAGTCTACCAGAGCAGAGTATGACCTTAAGTATATCCCACCTGAATTTAGAGACCATCTCAAGAATAAATTGGATGCAATGAACATTAACGACTGAAGACCAGAAGAGTTGTGGGATGACATCAATGACATCATACATGAAGAAAGCAAAAGGGTCTTTAAAAAGACAGGAAATAAACAAAAGACCAGAATAAATGTCAGAAGAGACTCTGAAACTTACTCTTGAATGTAGAATAGCTAAAGCAAATGGAAGAAATGAGGAAGTAAAAGAGTTGAACACAAGATTTCAAAGGGCGCCTAGAGAAGACAAAGTAAAGTACTATAATGAAATGTGCAAAGACCTGGAGTTAGAAAACCAAAAGGCAAGAACACACTAGGTATTTCTCAAGATGAAAGAACTGAAGAAAAAATTCAAGTCTCAAGTTGCAATATTTAAGGATTCTATGGGCAAAATATTGAACGATGCAGGAAGGAATACACAGAGTCACTATACCAAAAAAATTGGTTGATATTCAACCATTTTAGGAGGTATCATATGATGAAGAACCGATATACTGAATTTGAAAGAAATTCAAGCAGCACTGAAGGCATTGGCGAAAAATAAGGCACCAGGAATTGACGAAATATCGATTGAAATGTTTCAACAGATACAACACTGGAAGTGCTCACTCATCTATGCCAACAAATTTGGAAGACAGCTACCCGGTCAACCGACTGAAAGAGATCATATTTGTGCCCATTACAAAGAAAGGTGATCCAACAGAATGCAGAAATTATGGAATAATACCATTGTTCACACGCTAGTAAAATTTTGCTGAAGATCATTCAAAAGCAGCTGCAGCACTACATCGACATGGAACTGCCAGAAAGTCAAGCCAGATTCAGAAGAGGATGTGGAGAAATGGATAGCATCGCTGTGTCAGATGGATCATAGCTGAAAGCAGAGAGTACCAGAAAGATGTTTACCTGTGTGTATCATAATAAATTATGGATAATATTGCAAAGATTGGGAATTCCAGAACATTTAACTGTGCTCATGTGAACCTCTATGTAGACCAAGAGGCAATCATTCAAACAGAACAAGGAGAGACTGAATGTTTTAAAATCAGGAGAGGTGTGCATCAGGGCTGTATCCTTTCACCATACTTATTCAATCTGTATGCTAAGTAAATAATCCAAGAAGTTAGACTATATGAAGAGGAACATGGCATCAGGATTGGAGGAAGACTCATTAACAACCTGTGATATGCAGATAATACAACCTTGCTTGCTGAAAATAAAGAGGAATTGAAACACTTCCTGATGAAGATCAAACACTACAGCCTTCAGTATGGATTACACCTCAACATAAAGAAAACAAAAACTCTCACAACTGGATCAATAAGCAACATCGTGATAAATGGAGAAAATATTGAAGTTGTCAAGGATTTCATTTTTTACTTGTATCCACAATCAATGCCCATGGAAGCAGCAGTCAAGAAATCAAACAATGTATTGCGTTGGGCAAATCTGCTGCAAAAGACCTCTTTAAAATGTTAAAAAGCAAAGATGTCACTTTGAGGACTAAGGCACACCTGACCCAAGTCATGGTATTTTCAATTATCTCATTTGCATGGAAAGCTGGACAATGAATGAGGAAGCAAGAAGAAGAAATGATGCCTTTGAATTACGGTGTTGGTGAAGAATATTGAATATACCATGGACTGCCAGAAAAACGAACAAATCTGTCTTGGAAGAAGTACAGCCAAAATCCTCCTTAGAAGCGAGGATGGTGAGACCTATTTCACGTCCTTTGGACGCTTTATCAGGAGAGACCAGTCCCTGGAGAAAGACATCATGCTTGGTAAAATAGAAGGTCAGCAAAAAAGAGGAAGACCCTCAATGAGATGGATTGATACAGTGGCTGCAACAATAGGCTCAACCATATCAAAAATTGTGAGGATGGGGCAGGACCAGACAGTGTTTTGTTCTGTTGTACATAGGGTCGTTATGAGTCAGAACTGACTTGACTGTACCTAACAACAACATGTTATGTGGATATTTTGAAAGTACACAAAAATTGAGACACACAAATAAAAATCATCTATAATGCTTCCACTGTGGAGGATCTATGTCACATCTGGTATATTTCCCCCTTCTGTGAAAAGTATTTTAACATGATGAGATCCTAAGAGAAACTTTCTTTAAGAAAACTTTACATTTTGGACTAATTTTATATTTACAGGAAAGTTGCAAAAATAATACAAAATTTTCCTTATATCCCTTAGTCCATCTCCCCTAATGTTACTGTCTTCCGTAACTATAATGTACTTATCAAGAATAAGAAGTACACATTGGTACAATATTATCAACTAAACTTCAGATAATATTCAAATTTCATCAATTTTTACATGAATGTCCTTTACCTGGGAGCCCTGGTGGCGCAGTGGTTAAGAACTACTGCGAGCTACAGCAAAAGGTCAGTAATTTGAATCTACCATCTGCTCTTGGAAACCCTGTCAAGCAGATCATACGGTCTCTATGAGTCAGAATGGACACAAAGGCAACGGGTTGGGGCCTTTACTTGTTCCAGGATCCTACTCAGGACCTCACTTTGAATTTAATTTAATTTTTTTTAGTCTCTTCCAGTTTCTCAGTCTGTTCTTGTCTTTCATGACCTTGACACTTTGGAAAAATACTGATCACTGTTTTGAAGAATATCCCTGAATTTGAGTTTGTCTTGTGTTTCTTTATGATTGGGGTGCGTTTATGCTTCTTTGGCAAGAAATGCCTCAAAAATGATGGTCCTTGGTGCAAGGATTCATGATGTCGATATGTCTTATTACTCACGATGTTTATTTCGATCACTTAGTTGTGTGCTGAGTTTCTCTGCTGTCAGCTTACTATCTTACCCTTTGTAGTTCATAGGTATCTCCAGGGAAATACTTCCAGGTTATGCAAATCTAGCTTCTCCTTAAACTTTGGCCCACTATTTTTAGCATCCATCACAGCATTTTGCTAAGTCTACCCAAATTACTGTGAGTTTGCCTAAAAATCATCCTCTATTTCCCTCTTCCCATTATGTATATTAATAGGAATTCTACTGTAAGGAAGAGTTGTCCCTTTTCATTTACTTGTTTGTTTATGTGTATGTATGTATGTATGTCTTTACATCAGTATGGACTCATGAATATTTATTGTATTCTATTATGTGAGTTAAAATCAAATTCTCTCAGTTTTTAAAAATTATTTTAGTGCTCAGGTTGTGCCAACTTTTGTCATTGGGAGCTCCGTCAGATCAGCGTGTGTTTTTTTCCAGCAAGTCCCCATCTTTTTTTTTTTTTTTTAAACAATCTCCTATTTTCTGTAGGAGTCTTTGGGTGGAGCAAATGGTTAAACACTTGTCTACTAACCAAAATGTTGGTGTTTCTAACCCACTCAGAGGCACCTTGGAAGAAAGGACTGGCACTCTGCTTCCAGAAGGTCCGGAAAAAAAAAATCCTGTTGCCATCAAGTTGATTCTGACTCATCGTGACTCTATTCCAAGGAGAAACTGGTGGATTTGAACTGCCAACCTTTTGGTTAGCAGCCAAGCTCTTAACTACTGCACCACTAAGGCTTCTCTGAAAGGCCACTGTCATAAAAACCCTATGGAGTGCAGTTCCACTCTGAAACATATGGGGTCACCATGAGTCAGAATCGACTCAATGTCAACTGTTAAAAATTTTCTGGCACCACAGGATGTTCCAGGCCCATCCTCTATTTTCCCTCCCCAAGCCCTAGGATCAACGACTACTCCAAGGGGCCCTGGTTCCTTTTATTGGAAATAGTGCTTCAAAACCAAGGACTGGATGCCAAGTGTGCTCATTGCTACTAGAGTTCCAGTATTTCTAGGCCCTCTCAGCTAATACAGCAAATATATGTATGTGTACTAACCCACACATATACACACTCAGATCTGTGTTTCTACATCTATATGACTGTATACATATTGAAAAATATGAATCTATATTAATACCTCTGATTCCAATCCAGGACCACAAGATTCGTTTTAGCCTTATTTGTAACTTCTTTTTCCAGTGAGAACTCTGGATCTCATTATCTACAATATATTTACTTATTTGTTTAATTCTCATATACATATTTCAGAATTGGTAACCAATATCCCTGACAGAAACATTGTTACTAGATTACAGCCTTTACATACAGTTTTTTCAGGGCCTTATGGTGGTGCAGTGGTTAAGAGCTACCACATGCTATGGCTGCTTATCCAAAAGGTTGGCAGTTCAAATCCACCAGCCACTCCTTGGAAACCCTGTGGAGCAGTGAGTTGGAATCAACTCAGCAGCAACATGTTTTGTTTGATCTTTATAGTATCCGGTCAAGATATTTATTGTTTTCCATGGTTACTTAGGTTAATTCTTACCTACCTCACCCCTTCCAGTGTTGTAGATTATTAATTTAATACAGTTCTGTTCATTTGTCAGTGCTTGTATTCCATTTTGGATTCCCTCACCCCTGCTGGTTTTAACAGTGTGTTTAATTGGGAGGTATGTGAAACATTACTATAGTTGAGTCAGAAGTATAAAAAAAAAAAGGTATATTCAGAAAAGTGTCACTCCCTCCTCATCCTTGTTACCATATTTTCCTTCCCCCTTCTTTCCATCCTTTTGTCATCCATCCCCATAGATAACCAATCTTTCATTTTTTTAAAAAATTATCCCTCCCATATTTCTTTTGCACAAATGAGCAGAAACTTGTGTTTATAGATAAGCTTTTTCAGTTAAATGTATGCACTAGAATCCATTCCATATTAGTTCACTGAGATTTTCCTCATTCATTTTTGTAGCGGCATGCTCATCAGTTGTGTTGGTGTTCCATAGTTTATTGAACAATTCTCATATGTACTGATATTTAGGTTGTTTCCAATATTTTGCAATTCCAAATGATGCTGCAATGAATAAACTTGGGCATGCAATCCCCAGATGTAATTATTGACTTGAGGAAAAATAATCACAATTTTAATATATAGCTCCTTTTAAGAAAAGTGTTCCAGAAATGCTGTATGCCAAAAGCCAAGCTAGAGTATGTAGTAAAATTGTCTACGAAGGGAAAGTCTGTCCCAGCAGATGGAGTGCTGCAGGTGGTCTGCCCAATGTCGTCATATCCATGTTTATATAACTCAGCTCCTGTGAGAAAGCTGGAGAAGGGAGAATTTGTCTAGTTCAAAACAGCTCCTTCCCAAACTTTGTCTTCAATAAAGCAATCATAGTAAAATTATATCAAAACAGCAAAGTCCAGAATCAAGGCTTTGAACCCAGAATTGTGGAACAAAAAGAACCAAGTACAAGTCTCCCCTTCCTTTCAGCTTTTCTACAAATCACATTTTTCCTCTTAGCACAGTTGCTATCATATCTAAAATGGAAATGATCACAGAGTGCCCCCCATTTTCTATCACTCCGGGTCCCTTTTACATGTTGTATCAAAGGTACATGGAGGCTTTCTGGGTCAGAAGTAGTGAAGAATAGATGGAGAAAGTGAGCCATTTGAAAACAAACGTCAGTGAGTTGTGCAAATTTCAGTCACTTATGGAAGTGGTTTTGTTTTTCATTAAAAACGAGTACACTCCCTCTGTTCTGGCATCAAATTACCCACATAATTACAGTTTCCCCAGTAACCTGCAATTGGTCTGTTTTGTTGACATCCTCCCATTTTATTTTAATAAATACCAAACGGTACATTTATTTTACACTAAAAAACCAAACCAAACAAACACCAAACCCATTGCTGTCAAGTTGATTCCGATTCATAGTGACCCCTACAAGACAGAGTAGAATTGCCTCAAAAGGTTTCTAAGGAGTATCTGGTGGATTCTAACTTGTGACGTTAACCACTGTACCACCAGGGCTCCAAAATCTTCCTCCCATTACACAGTGAGGAAAGGAAAGAACACTAAGGATGGGATCCGAACCCACACGTGCAGAGCACAATGGACTACCAGTCCATCACCTTAAGGACTCAGCCACCTCTTTTTTCCATTATTTTGTACTAACCCATTGCTGTCAAGTGGATTCTGACTCATAAAGACCCTAAAATTAAAGTAAATATGCTTACACATTAAGGTTTAAGAAGTATTGATAATTTACATCACTTTTATACCAAATTCGTTGTTAATTTAAACAAGACAATTTTCAAACATTTCATTAATATTGTATCAAAGATACGTATTCTCCTTTGTTTTAGTGGTGGAGGCAATGGAATTAAAAATCAAGGTAATGCCAATGCCTTGTTACAACTTGCTACATTCATAGAATAGTATCACCTTATTTATAACATTGTGCAAAATTGTATCTTATCTCTCTACTGGTGGCTTGAAGCTTTGAACACAATTCTGCACTGTTTTCCTGGAATAATTCGTTTAGTTGTGCTTTCATTGCCAACATATACTCTTCATTGGTTGGGCAACTACCTAAACAAACCCACTCCTTCAGAAGCCTTGCAAAGGATTTCTTCAGAGGGCAGTGACATGGCTTGGGTAGGCTCTCACAGTTCTGTTTCTGAGATGGAAATTTAAACTTGTCATTGAATCCCTACATGAGACTTCTTCTCTTTTTTTATGGAGCTCTGAGAAGTTTTGGGCCATAATCTTTCCCGGGAGTGACACCATATTTAGTGTGTTGACTAGTCATTCATCGCTGTTCAGGGTCTAAGGATTCTCCGGTAAAGAGAATGGATGTGTTCTAATTTCTGCTTCCCATTTATTTTCCCTTATGATCAGTGCTTGAATTCCAGCTCTAAATAATATATTAATTACAAATTTGGTTCTGAAGCAAATGCCCAAAGAACTTACCAAGGCCGAAGACAAATTCTTCAAAGTAAAGTGCACACCCTCTTCAAGTTACTTTGTGGATATCATCTGCGTCTTCCTTGAAAATTAAATATTTTTCATTTGTGTGTACCCTGACTGTGTTTTGGGCTCCCTTCTTCCCCATATATCCTAAATTCAAGGTATCTCAACCCACGGAGCAGTTGTCCAGAAGAAAACAGAAGCAACAGCCCCGCCCTCAACCCTTGGGAACAGAAAGGAAAAGAATTATCCTAAGGAATTGTTTAAAAATCCAGGTGAAGCAGACAAAATAAAACGAGGGCGGCACAGATTGATGTCCCAGGGGTCCAGAAGTTAACCTCAAGTGGGCAATAATTTGTTTGGGATTAAACTAAACCAGTTTGATGAACTCAAATGCCCTCTGCTCAATAGGCAGGACTCTCCCAGGAGCCTGTGTTACTTCCCTCACTTAAGCGCAGATTTGTAATAAAAATCTTAATGCCAGTGGCATGTTTTTTGGACATATAAGAAACTAACCACTTGGAGAATCATATCTGAGGGGTCAGAAAACTCCACACTTGAAGATCGGTTTATAATTTACAAAGAAAATAGAAAGTTTTGTTCCTCTGAGTTGAAATTTGCCGAGCACGGCGGGAAATATTGCAGGTTTTTGGCATAAGGTTTTGTGCTTTGCTCATAATCTGAGACCGCCTTGAAGCCTGAGGCTTCGGGGATCATCTTCTGAGAAAAACCGGGCAATTCAGAGTAGAGAATTTTGATATTTTTGAGCTTTTTTGAGGTGTAACAAACACAACTCGGGATCGGAGAGGAGACTCTGCGGCTGCCAGTGAGGCGGGCTGGACAGCGCACCAATCACGGCGCAGCTCCGCCCTATATAAACGGGCGGGCGCAGCGGTGCAGCCTGAGTCCCGGCCAGTGTCTCTGTTTCCGGCTGGAATTGCATTTCCTACGCCCACCCTCAACATGTCCGAGACTGCGCCCGCCGCGCCCGCCGCTCCGGCCCCTGCCGAGAAGGTGCCAGTGAAGAAGAAGCCCCGCAAGTCCGGAGGTGCAGCGAAACGCAAAGCGTCCGGGCCCCCGGTGTCCGAGCTCATCACCAAGGCGGTAGCCGCGTCCAAGGAGCGCAGCGGCGTGTCCCTGGCTGCGCTCAAGAAGGCGCTGGCGGCCGCCGGCTATGATGTGGAGAAGAATAACAGCCGCATCAAGCTGGGTCTCAAGAGCCTGGTGAGCAAGGGTACCCTGGTGCAGACCAAGGGCACCGGTGCCTCAGGCTCCTTTAAGCTCAACAAGAAGGCAGCTTCAGGGGAAGCCAAGCCCAAAGCCAAGAAAGTGGGCGCAGCCAAGGCTAAGAAGTCCGCTGGGGCAGCTAAGAAGTCCAAGAAGGCGGCGGGGACGGCCACCCCGAAGAAGAGCGCCAAGAAGACCCCAAAGAAGGCGAAGAAGCCAGCTGCGGCTACAGGAGCCAAAAAAGCAAAGAGCCCGAAAAAGGCGAAAGCAGCCAAGCCCAAGAAGACGCCTAAGAGTCCAGCAAAAGCCAAAGCGGTGAAACCCAAGGCGTCTAAACCAAAGACCGCCAAGCCCAAGGCTGCCAAGCCAAAGAAGGCGGCAGCCAAGAAAAAATAAGTTTTCTTGGCCAACTGCTTACAGGCTCAACACAACCCAAAGGCTCTTTTCAGAGCCACCCAGAGATCTCAGAAAAGAGCTGTTTTACACCACACTGCAAGGGTTGTGGTCGTAAGGGAAGCCACACAGGAGGGCTGGGCCTTCCAGGTAGGGGTGAGGGGGGTGAGAGGTCTAGTGACAGCGGTTCCAATTAAAATCATGGGTGTTTCGTGAACCGGACAGATGTAGTTATTTTCCCTCTCTCCATCTCGGGTCTAGTGAGTGCACAACTTTAAAAGAAACGGGCTGGAAATCCGACTCCACCCCACTGCAGGAAGTAGGCTTGTTTGGAGACTTCTTGACCTGTTAAGATTTACACATTGCCAAACTTTTTGGTGTAGGGATCTGAGAAGGCAAAGAGTGAACTTCCAGGTAATTGCGCAGTGTTGAGCTCCACGTCGTTGCTCAAGATAAGCTGCGGTGGGCGCGTACTCGCTCACATGAACAGCGCGTTGCAGGCCAAGTCCAGCATCTAGGCGGTACGCACAGCCGCCAGGTGCTCACAGGCCAGCCCAATCCGCGGAGCTGTTCTTGCGAGCCAGTAACTGACTCCACCCACAAGCCTCGTTAAGACTTTTAACTGTCTGCTCTCTGTGACTATGCAGCAAGCTTGCTCGGAAAAAGTAGCTTTGGGCAGCCTAGGTTAGGCTTTTTGATTGGGTGTAAGCAAAGTAATGAAATAGCCAATGAAAATGCAAACCTGATAGTGTCATTTACAATCGCGTTTGTGACGACATACTGAGATAATCCAATCGTAAGCTAAATTTTATTAACTTTATTTGAATACCGCGTCTATAAATAAATGCGATCTCGCCGGGATTGATTATTCTCCTATGTGTTGGTGATACTGTTTAACTTTTAACGCTACGATGCCCGAACCTACCAAGTCTGCTCCGGCACCGAAGAAGGGCTCCAAGAAAGCGGTGACCAAGGCGCAGAAGAAGGATGGCAAGAAGCGCAAGCGAAGTCGCAAGGAGAGCTACTCGGTTTACGTGTACAAGGTGCTGAAGCAGGTCCACCCGGATACCGGCATCTCGTCCAAGGCCATGGGCATCATGAACTCGTTCGTCAACGACATCTTCGAGCGCATTGCTGGTGAGGCGTCTCGCCTGGCGCATTACAACAAGCGCTCTACCATCACTTCCAGGGAGATCCAGACGGCAGTGCGCCTGCTGCTGCCTGGGGAGCTGGCCAAGCACGCTGTGTCCGAGGGCACCAAGGCCGTCACGAAGTATACCAGTTCTAAGTAAACCTTCCAAGTAAGCGTCTTTACAGCTAACCACAAAGGCTCTTTTAAGAGCCACGCATGCTTTCAACAAACGAGTTGTAATCCTTAATATTCCAAATGCTATTCTTGGGTTTCTTTTACCAAATTTGAAGCTATTCTACCATTCTTTAATGTTCCATTAGAGCTGCGTGGAAAAGATTTGTAAGGTACCGCCAATGATAATAGCATAAACTGAATTGTCCCTAAGGGCATACACAGTTGTATAGAATCATAAGATCATTTAGTTTCACTTTGAAATTAATATGAACTTTAACACATTTCAAGTGTACTGTTTTAATTTTATGTACAGGTCTGCAGGTTGATGCTGACGTTGATCCTCTTAACGACTGGATGGATTCTAGGTGATGAGTGCTCACTATGAGCGCGAAGGGGCATGCTCTTGACAACTTTGTTCGGCTCAGAACCCTTTAAAAAAAAATTTCCTTTTATCATCCAAATATGTATTACTGAAAAAGGCTGAAGACAATGTGAATTTTCACAGAAATATTACAAACGGTTTCCTAACTAGTTTGCCTGCTTTGCAGTTTGGCCAATTTCTGCTGGAGGCTCTGAGCAGGCTAATGAGAGTGGAAGAGGAGGAGTCTAATGCTGTTTAAAAGGGACGGAGAAAGAGGAAGGGGAAGGAGTCAGGTCTCTCATTTATAGGGTTTGACTCCAAAGGAAGCCAAAATCGCAGAGTCAGTTTAAAAGCTCTCCAGGTAACAAGACAGAAGTCTGATACTCCATAGTTGAAGATGTCTGAGTGTGGTCAGGCAATCGTCATCTCAGGACTGAGGCCTTCTTTTCAGTACCATTCAACCTTTCTCAGATCCCCTGAGTGTCAAGGAAGTCGATGTAGAAAGGAAAAGAAAGCCTCTTCTGACAGGATATAGCTTCTGGTGTGCAAGGCAGGCTGGCATGAAGGGTTTTTACTGTTAGCACATGAATTTATGCGGGGAAAATAAATCTAAAAAAAGAGGTTGGAGGAATTCGAAAAGAGTGATCGGGATGGAAGGAACCAATGGCTCAGAGTTTGACAAGATAATTGTGAGGTGGATGAGGCTGGGCTTGGAGTGAAGTGCTTATGGAGATGGAGAATTTGGTTAAAGTGGATGCTAGCAGAAGTAGGAATGAATTCAGCAATTCTAGTGTCCTGGCAACTTCCCAAATAAGCATGGATTCATGCACTATGGGGATAGATTTTTCATAATATGGTGAGGTTGATACCTGGATAGACAATTAAAATCCTGGATAGTTCTGTTTTTTAATTCTTAAAAGCACCAAAGAGCTGCTAAGAAAGTAAGGAATCTGGCCTAGGGATTTGACTCACATGAAGCCTCCAGTACCACACCTGGCTTTCACCCAAACACGAGCTTTGGCTTTTCAGGTGTTACAAGAAATCTGTCCATGGTGAGGAGCCTGATAAGAAATCTTTCTCTGTGAAGCTCAGATACCAGACCAAAAGCTACATCCTCAGAAGATAAACTAGAAATAACTATCCACCCATAGACACACAAAAACACATTTAACCACAGGTGATTGTAAAGAAAAGTTTACATACTGCGGGCTTTCATACCACAGGAATTCAAAGAACCCAAGCTAGTTCTGTGCCCCTGTGCACCTGGTAGAAGCAAACACAATCTCTGGAGGAAACAGCTTTATTTTAGGCCTCAACAAATCTCCACAGATAAAATATCAAGGACAATGACTGAGCAGCATCACAATCAAAATTAACCACACACTATGAAACAAGACACTGTGACCAAGAGCAGCAAGAACAACTGACAACAGAAACAAAAGAAGAAAAGGGAATTATCAAATACAAATTTCAAATAACTATTATCTTTAAAAAAAATGTTCAAAATATGTTCAGGAACCAAGAAAATACAAAGAATGACAAGAACATTTGAAAAAAGAACCAAATAAAAATTCTAGAATATACACACACACATACATATACATACACATATACACATACATTTGTGTGTAACATATATATGTTAATTATATCACAAAATCGAAAGCTTATGAGTTCAACAGCCAGTTGGACCCAGCTGAAGTAGATAGGCAGATCTTAAGGAATTATCCAAAATGTAGCACAGAGAAAAAAAGGTAGAAGTGAGTTTAAGAGATAACAGAATTTGTAATGAAAAGGTCTGACATGTATCTAATCATAAAACCAGAGAGAATGATGCAGATGTATGATTGAAAAGATCATTGCTGAGAACTTTCTAGAATTGATGAATTATTCATATAGTTAAAAATAAGGAGAGTGAAAAATAATACAAGAAAAAAGGGTTACTATGTAACATTGTATGAGTAAATCACAACAAACGTAATGCTGATTTTCATAGGGTAAGCCTTCTGTTTCATAGTGACAGATGGCATCAGACTGAAGGACTGCTTGAAATTTTGTGTGGGGAATAATAATTAATTCATTATTTACATATATTTTGCATCCAGCTAATTTACCCACATTTTGTTAATTCTAGTCAATATTTAATGGACTGTCTTAAGTTTTCATTGCATATAATGATGTCATTAGCAAATAAAAATGTTTGGTCTTCCCAATAACTATTTCTGTTAATTGCTGTTAGTATCTTATTGAATTAGCTAAAATCACAAACAATAGTCCATACCAAACTTGCTAGCAGGCATCATTGTCTTCTTCCTTCCTTTCATGAAAATGGCCTTGGTAGTTCATTATAAGAATATTTGCTTTTTGGATTGTGAATAGTCTTTATTGTGTTGATGTAGTTTCCTTCTAATCCTATTTTACGAGCTTTTATTAGGAATGATTTGTGAGTTTTATCCAGTCTTTTCTTTTTTTTTTTTTTTTTTTGGCATCTGCTAAGGGCATGTGCTTTTTCTCCTTTCACCTGTTGCAATGAAGTATAGATAAATTTCCTAATGTTTATCCATTCTTGCATTCCTAGGGCAAATCTTACTTGGCCATGTTAAATATTATCATTTAAATAATGGCTGGATAAATTTTGTTAATATTTTACATGAATTTTTTCTATCTCTATTCATGCATAAAAACTGTTCTATGTTTTTCTCTTTTGGCATTACCTTTATTAGATTTTGTCATTAAGATTATGGTAGCTTAGGAAACATAATTGTGGGGCTCTCCTCTCCATCTGAATATATTATTTATTGCTGTGTAACAAATTATCCCAAAACTCAACAGCTTAAATAAATAAACATTTATTATTTCATACAGTTTCTGTGGGTCAAGAATCCAGGAGTGATTTAGCTGAGTGGTATGGGTAAAGATCTCACATGAGGCTGAAGTCAAGATTTCAGCAAAGGCTGCATGCAGTCACACTTCCAAGATGGCTAGCTGCCTGCCAAGTTTGTGCTGGCTGATGGCAAGAGGCCTCAATTCCTTGCAACATAGACCTTTCCATAGAGTCAATTAAAGGTCCTCAAAAAGTGGCAGCTGATTACTTCAGAAAGGGAAATTATAGAGAGAAAAAGACAGTGGGAGGAATAAGTCATCATGCCTTTTATGACCTACTTTCGGAAGTCACATACTGTCAACTTCTGCCACATTCTATTCATTAGAAGTAAGTCACTTCCAAACTCAGGAGGGGAATTAGGTTTCACCTTTTGAGGTAAATATAGTCAAAGAATTTGTTGACATATTTTAAAACCACCATGTCATCTTCTTTATATTTTAAATAGTTGAATGTAAAAATTATTTGTGCTTTAAAGATTAGATAGAACTCAGCTATAAAATCACCTGGGCTTGATACCTTTATAAGGCAGAACTTTAAGAATCCCGACAACTTACACTACAACTGACCACTATTATAGACAAAGGCCAATAAAATACCCATGTGATCAGAGACTGTCCTCAGTGGATTTTCCCTTAGATTGTAAAACAGTGACCCCTGAAGTTACATATAGGGTTGCTATGAGTCAAAATCGACTTGATGGCAACAGGTTTGGTTTTGGTTTGGTGGTTATATAAAACATTAGCCCAGCACATTGCAGATACTTAAAAAAAGTATTGAATGTATTGATTTAATTCATCAGAGAAATGCTAAACTGCAATCTGTAAAGCAAATTTCTGATGCATTATCATTGTTGGAATATCCAACGAACTAATAGGTTTGGTCTTTTTGAAGAAAAACAGATTAAAGGAGAAAAATAAACACAATTAAAAATTAAGGTTCCAGAAAATACTATATGAAAATTTTTTTTGAAAATTTTTTTTTAAAAATTTTTTTGGAAAAAAAGGAATGAAATTTAAAATCAGAAAATTTAAAGCTAATTTAATAATTTATTTAAAATATAGAATTTAAGATTGATCATTGATTAATACTAAAAACAAAAAATATATATGATGTTTAAAGTGTAAGGTAACTTAAGCTAAAGAGAAACCAAATAGAAGAATTTAATCATGAAAGCTTATAAGGAGATTCAAGGTGTCTCAAAATTCCCTAGTAAATTGTAACATTGCTACAGTCCAGGGTGTTTGTTTATACATAAATTCAACAGAGATTCACCGAGTATTCTTAGGCTAGGCACTGGGATGGGTGCTGGAGCTACAAAGAGCGATAAGATTGAACTTGACTTACATATTGGAACCATCAGTTTTGTAGACTGAGTCAAGGAAGCTTAACAGCTACTGCTTTCATTTTCTTTTGTCTTTCACTAAGGCCTAAAAAAAACATTTCTCACCCTGGAAATCTGAAGGCAAGTGAGTGGCTTTGGCTCATATGGGGACTACCAAACTCATTCAATTGAAGCAAATTATTTACCCAATTTTTGAGTAATAAACAAAATACAGTAATATTAATATTGTGACAGTGGAAAGTTAAGAACAGTCCACAGGATCACCCTTCTTCTGCCATCAATTGCAAATTCAGAGGTCTCCAAAACCACCTTCAAGTCTGAAAATTCACTGAGACTCACAGAAATCACTGAAAGCTGTTACACTCATAGTTATGGCTTATTACAGTGAAAGGATACAGATTAAAATCAGCCAAGGGAAGAGATGCATGGGCAGAGTCCAGGGAGGTTCCAGATGGGGAACTTCCAGTTGTCCTCTCGCAGTGGAGTCATGGACAGCATTAACTCCTCAAGGCAATGATGTGTGACCAAAGACATGGAGTATTGCCAACCAAGGAAGTTCACCTGAGCTTTGGTGTCCAGAGTTTTTATTGTGGCTTGATAACATACACCTGGTTCATACCTTGAGTAGCTGACCTTTAGGCTCCACCCCCTCTGGAGGTAAAGCAGAATACTACCTGATCCCAAACCACCAACATAAGTCACATTGTTAGACTATCTGGTGTGGCCTAAGGCCCCAGGTAAGCAAAGACACTCTTATTAGGCACGATATTCCAAGGGTGGAGAGATCACCTCCCAGGAGCCACGGGCAAAGGCCAGGCCTCTCTTAGGGTAAGGTTAATTCTATACTACACACATAAAAATATATATATTTTTGAAATTTTTAATGAGATATCTATCATTGGTCATAACTTGAGTTGTACAACTATTTGATTTTTATTATTGCTGTTAGATAGCTGTGGCTATTCAGATGGATTGTGAACCCAAAAATTATAAAGATTTCTCACTGAAGACTTTTTTATGCTTTGTTCAGATGAACAACCTCAGCAGTCTTTTCTCTGATTTATACTCCCAACACCCCTCTAAACCCTGGCTGCAAGAAAAGAAGACTCGGAAGATAATAGAAAACAACTTTGGGGGAGAGTTCAGAGTTCTTAAGCTTGTTCAGGTAGCTTGGGTATTTAGTGCTAAACAGGAAAAAAAAACTTATTTTCTTCACTTAAGCAGCAGTACTTGAGTGGATTTTCCCTTCATAAAACATGAAGTTTGCTATCACTGACAGTGAATAGAATTGTAGAAAAGTGGGTAAATTGCTTTTTAGGATTTTGTTTAAAAGTTAACAGTGAACATTAATCAGTATTTCATAAATACAAAACAATGTGTTATAAATATCACAGCCAAATTATGGCTATTTATTTGTTTTGTTTTTGGAAAGGGGGAGGAGCCTGGGAAGAAGAAGAAAGGTGAGAGGAATTGGGGAGGACTCAGGAAAGGAAGGAAGGAAGCAAACTGGCTGTTCACAAAAGACCTCAGTTCCTTGCCACATGGACCTCTCCAGAGAGTTAATTGAAGTTCCTCAAAAAGTAGCAGCTGATTTCCCCCAGAAAGAGAAATCATGAGAGAAACAGAGAGGGAGGGAAAGAGCTGAGAGCTGAGGGAGAAGCCTACGGCTCACTGTGGTAGGACAGAGTCAGAGAGAACAAAGAGAAAAAGGGAAGATGAGTAGGTAGACCTTGTCATGTATTTGACGTCTCGGGCGCATCAGTTCCAACTCAGAACTCGTTGCCATGAACTCATAACAACCCTATAGCACAGAGTAGAATTGCCCCATAGGGTTTCGGAGGAGCGGCTGATGGATTCGAACCGCCGAACTTTTGATTAGCAGCCGAGCTCTTAACCACTGAGCCATCAGGGCCCTATTCTGACTCATAGTAACCCTATATGACTGAGTGGAAGTGCCCCATAGGGGTTTCCTAGGCTATAATCTGCCCTGGTGGTGTCCTATAGGGTTGTATGAGTTGGAATCAACTCGATGTCAAAAGGTTTTTTTTTTTTTTTTTTTCCATTACAGAAGCAGATCACCAGCAAGCAGATCACCAGGTCTTTTCTCTCCCGGAGTGGCTGGTGGGTTTGAACTCCACTTTTCAGTTAGCAGCCCATTACTTAAACATTGCATTGTGCCACCAGGGCTCCTTTTTGATGTCTTAGTTAGATATAATAATTTAAAACAACAACAACAACAAAAAAATACCTCATGGCCATTGAGTTGATTCCAGCTCATAGCAGGACAGAGTAGAACTGCCCCAAAGGGTTTCCAAGGCTGTAAACTTTATGGGAGCAAACTGCCACATCTTTCTCCTGCAAGCAGCTGCTGAGTTCAAACCTCTGACCTTTCAGTTAGCAGCGGAGCTCTTTAACCAATGCACCACTGAGGGCTCCTTAGTTATGTATTAATACCTGTTACAGGATTACTGAATTACTCCCCGACATTTCTTCGGTATGGGTTGAGTGGCCTGATTAAAATATCACCACATCAGGGAGACTTTCTCTGACCAGCAGATGAAAAATGGCACCCTTCTATCCCCATTCTTAACATTCTCTATTCTTTCTTCTTCATTATACATACACCTGAAAACATTTATTTGTTTATTGTCTGTCTCCTCTCATCATCCTAAAGACTGTAAGCTCCATGAGGACAGGAACTTGTCACTCTTGTCACTGCTGACTCCCTAATGCCTAAGGCTGTCCCTGGCATACAGTATACTCTCAACAGATATTTGTGCCATGACATAATAAATTAAAGTACATATGTGTCCAGAGCCCTGGTGGTGAAATGGTTAAGAGCTTGGCTGCTAATCAAAAGGTTGGCGCTTCAAATCCACCAGCTGCTCCTTTGACACCCTGTGAGGCAGTTCTACTCTGGCCTATAAGGTCACTATGAGTCAGAAGGGTCACTATGAGCAATGATTTTTTTTTTTTTTAATACATGTGTCTAGAAAAACAAGGATAGAAGCAAGAGCTGAGTTGTCACAATAGTTCAATTGAATGAGTGACTCAGCCCTTCTGGCCTCATTTTCCTCATGTATACAAAGAGGATATTAATAGTAAGCACTTCCTAGAGTTATTTTAATGATTACATGAGGTAATTCACGTAAAGCTCTTAAAGCAATAATGGACATTTAGTAAGCGCTTAGCCATTGTTAGCAATTTTATTATATTTTCCTTGATCACTGAGTTAAAATGAAAATTGAGTGGCCAGTTCTCCTCAGGTTGAAAACTAAAGGGAGAAAGTATGAGCTTTTGAACTATTTAAATCTCACACCAAAAAGAGTAGTTGGGGGATCTGGAACAAAGATGAGATTTTTCAGGGTATCTCCTGACTAAGCATGATTTGAGCCATTATCTGTTAATGCTAATAATTACTAAAGTGTAGCTAACACTGGAGCGGAGATTCCTGATAGCACAATATAGTACTAGCATATGTCCAAATAACCCTTTTCTTTGCATGGCAATTATTAGTGTTGATGGAAAAATGGCATCTAACAAATAAATCCTTTTTATTTTTTATTCAGGGGAGAGATATGAAAGCAGAGAAGAAATGAATGAAAGCAGTAACTGAAAATGTGAATCTGCCCATAGAAGTTATGAAGTATGAAAAGTCTGATCTGCCTGAGAAAGAGTGATTAGTGTGTATATTCTTCCCAAATCCAACCCATCCTGGAGATTGTTACCTTTTACCTTCTTCATTTTATTTTTTGTACAAGTTATAAAAATAGAACTTACTTTTAAGGTTCTTGTTTGTTTGGAAGGTTGCTTCTCCATAGTGTTTTGTTTTCCTCTTCAGTTTGGTCACATTTATTATGAGCTTATATTTGAACATATCGCAATTTCCTGGGAAAGTGCCTGGCATGTAATACGTGCTTAATAAATAATTGCTGAATAAATAATTTCAGTGAATCTTGAGAACTTGGGTTCAACATGCTTCCCTCCTGAAGAGGTTTATGTTCACCTTAGTAAGTTCTAGGGGGTGCTACAAACCTGGATAGCTTTAATTTCTCAGGTGGTATTCATTGAAACCCCAGACCCTGTGTAGCTCTATGGTTAAATCCTTGAGGCAAATTCTCGTCTCCCTCCTCCACAGAGCCCTGCAGAGACAAGCAATTTCCTTCTCAGGAATCCCTGCCAGATTTGTTTTTTCTCTCTAACCTACCTGTAGTGCAAACAGTTAATGTGGTGGGCAGCTGAACAAGAAATTGAAGCTTCTAATCTACCCAGAAGTGCCTCAGAAGAAAGGCCTGGAAATCTATGCTTGAAAACTCAGGCATTAAAACCCTATGGAGCACAGTTCTACTCTTATGCAGGAGTCAGAATTGACTCCATGGCAACTGATTTTTACCCTTTCTCAAAAGATCTTGGCTTTATGCTAGGTGTCTCCAGTTTCTTTTAAGGGCTTGGATTCCTCTTCCCCAAGGAGCCACCTTTAATTCCCAAAGCTCTGAGTCCTGATATGGTCTGTGCCCCCAGGGAGCCCCGGCAGGCCTGTTTATCACTCTGTTTTCAACTCCTAGGTTGTTGTTGCTCTGAGGAACTTGAGGAAATTTTCCTTGTTAGCCGGGCAATGATATGCTAGTATATTGTAGTTTATCTAGTCTTTAGGTGTTTTGCTTCAGGAGAGCTTTCCAGAATATCTTGATTTCCACATTGCCAATAAAAGTCCTTACAGTGTCCCTCTCTACCCCTACTAATACTTTTAGCCTTAAATTCTGTTTTGTCTAATATTAATATTGCTATACTTGCTCTCTCGGTAAACATTTTTGAGGCACATTTTCCTCACATCTTTATTTTCTTTATTTTTTTTCCTTTTCAAATCCATCTATGACTTGTTTCCAGTCTCCAATAAGGGGAGCAGTCTCTAATACATGTGTTTATTACACACATTCTTTTGCTTTGTGAAAAGATAAACATCATAAAAAGATAAAATCTTGTATATATGCCAGAAGTTTGACATATGCTTTTCTGAGAAAGGCCAAAGAAAACTTATACAACTTCCATAAGACCACAATAATAAAGCAATACATATATATAGCAAAATAACTTAGAATAAATTACATTTAAACTAGCATCTACCATTATTTTGGAGTTCAAATTTCGTAAAGCCTAAAAAAAATCACTGTTCTTGGTTATGGAAAGAATTTTTATGGAACAAAAGTATATCAGAGAGTTGTTTGGGATGATTTTTAAAAATCAGGAAATAGACAGTAGTGATGGTTACACAACACTGGAATGCACTTAATGCTACTGAATTGTATGCACGAAAAATGGTTAAAATGACAACTTTTATGTTATTTGTATTTTACCACGATAAATGAATGAAGAAAGAAAGGAAGCCTATTAGAGAAATCCACTTATTTATAAGTATACTAGCCAATTTTGTTTTTAAACTGATAATTCTGCAGGCCAGATAACAACCTTCAGCTCAAATGATTATGGCCTCTGAAGAGTTTAGAACAACTGGAATGGAGGAGCCCTACTTAGACAGGCAATTTTCATGCTATTCAACATATATTACTATGAACAATAAATCTATTTCAGTAATTTCAGATTACATTAAGGTAAAATCAAGTGTGTTCAATTACTTTTTAATTTTTGTTTCTAAATGTCAGAACCAAAGCCCCTTGCCATCCAGTCAGTTCCTACTCATAATGTCAGAACCAGCAGGACTTAAATGAGGTATCATAGATTGCAACTGATAGTCTTGAACTTTATCAAAGACCTGTGATCCTGGAGCCCTGGTGGCACAGTGGTTAAGAGTTAAGCTTCTAAGCAAAAGGTCAGCAGTTCAAATCTACCAGCAACTCCTTGGAAGCCCTCTGGGGCAGTTCTACATTGGCCTATAGGGTCTCTGAGTCAGAATCAATGGTAATAGGTTTGGTTTTGGGGTTTTTTGTTCGTTTGCTTTATTTTGTTTTAGGATCCTGGAAAATAGCATATGTTAAAGACATCCTCCACCCCTTTTTGCTCCAGAAAGGGTTTACTGCAAGAAACCATCCTTCTTCATATGACTTAGACCAATCTCACAGATGCCCTTCTTTACTCATGACAAGGCCAGACCCTAAGATAGCTGAAGTACTTGTCCCCAGTGGTCAATCAGAACAAAATACTTATTAACCAAACTTTGGTTAGATTTCTCTCCTTGCCCTAACCCCTGAACTTTGACCCACCCTAAGCCTGAAGCAGCTCACGAGGCCTCCTTAAAGGCCCCTACAGAGAATAGGTTGGCTTTAAGGTAAAAACCGTCTCTAATCTATCTGATCACACCACCCTTTCAACTCCCTTCCCCACCATCAATTCTTTCTACCCTTACTTACTCCTTGATAGCAATTAACAACATACAAGAGAAATTCTTTTTGCCTAATCCTTAAGAAGCTTGCAAAGCCTATGGTTGGAGCAAGCTTCCTGTTACAATAATTCTTCCCCCTCCCTCCTTGCAATGATCCTTTTGAATAAAGTCTCTACCTACCAAGTTGGAGCTCTGGTGGGGCAGTGGTTAAGAGCTATGGCTGCTAACTAAAAGGTTAGCAGTTCAAATTCACCAGCTGCCCCTTAGAAGCCCTATGGGGCAGTTCTATTCTGTCCTTATAGGGTCACTATGAGTCACATTAGACTCCACAGCAACAGGTTACTTACCTAGTTGGATTTGTTTTTTATTTAGCACAACTCCTGGACTATTTTGTCTTCCCTGTACAACATGTGTTTCATTAAATTCATGTAGGTGTAGAATGAACACTCCTGTCTGGGTCAATCCTCACTAGTCTTCAGTGTTCTATAGAGGCCAGCTCCACCTATGTATCGTTAACATGTTTAAATTAGTTGCTTGGTCCCTTAGACCACTGATTTACATTTTATAAACCAAAAATAGGTTACACTTGCGGGGCAAATGGTTATGTGTTATTGACTTCATACTGTTATTTTATGAATTAAATTTGTCCTGAATTGGAAAGTAATCAGACCAAAACAGGTCCTGTGTTCCATGACCATGTGTCCTTATTCACAGAATGCTCACAGACATTTGTAGAGATAGGTTCCCTTTTCAGGATAAAATCTCATGGGGCGGCTGAAATTAAGTGTGAGAAATTTTAACACTTAAAATGATTGCATATTAATTTAACTCCTACAGCTATAGCTCTCAACTGGTGGCTTTCAACTTTACCCATAACATGTATCAGTTTTGAAATTTAATTTTTAATTAAATGAAATTACATAGAATTTAAAAATTTTGTTTTTCACTAGCATGAGCTATACTTCAAGTGCTCAATAGCCACATGGCAACTGTATTGGATGGCACAGCTCCACTCTACAAATTTGAATACACAAATGATGAATCATTCCTACTTTAATTTGTATTTCCAGTGACTAGGCTATTTTAAAAATGTTAAAAAGCAAATCATAAAATAATATAGAGTATGATTCTATTTATGTGGAGAAAAAAGCAAATTTAAATAATGTACTATTCATGGGTCTATATTTAGAAAGTAAAACTATAAAGAAAAATTATTAACTTTTCAATGATTAACACAAAATGTAGGATAGTGGTTGATCTGTGGGAATGTGTGTGTGGAGGGAGATAGAATTGGGGAGGTTGATACAGGACTCGCTAAGATACTAATGACATTCTAGTTCTTAAGCTGGGTTTTGAGTAGCAAGTATTGGTCTTATAATTTTTGTTTATGTTGCATAAGCCCATTTCATGACTGAGGCATTTTACTAAAAGTTTTTTGAAATCTCTTTAACCAGAAATAGGGCTCCTGGGTGCTGCAAACAGTTCACTGCTCAGCTGCTAACCAAAAGTTGGCAGTTAAGAGTCCACCCAGAGGTACTTCAGAAGAAAGACTTGGCGATCTACTTCCGAAAAATTGGCCATTGAAAGCTCTATGTAGCACAATTTTACTCTGACATACAAGGGGTAGCTATGAGTCAGAACAGATTGCAAGGTAACTGGTTTAACCAGAAATAAGGAATCTCAAATCTCTTTAATCAAAGATAAGGAATCTCAGGTCCAGTGAGTGCTTCTTGGTATTTTTTAAACTTCCTATATCTTTTCCTTCTTTACATACCGTATCTCCATTTTTGTCCCAGTAGATATAAAAAGGCAAGAATTTGAAAGTGTTTAGCAGCAATTTAAAACATCATGAACAGCAGCATTACTTCATTATAACAGATCATTGAGTCTCAATCCTCCTATTTTATCAGCTGAACATCTGATATATGTAGTTATTGTTAAATGCCTCCATCTGTCTTTATTTTTCTGTGCCTTCTTGCAGTTGCAAATTGTATTATTGGATCCCTCTCTCTATGGTTTCCTTTGCGTATGTACATTTTGTGTTTTTCCAAGATATGGTCTCTTCCTCTTTAGGTGAATTTCTCTTTTTATTTTGACCCTACTCTTCCCCCTCTGCCTCTCCTTCCATTGTGTCTATTTTTTTTTCCCTCTCCGTCTGCTGCTTTCTCTTGATCCAGTTTTAATTTTCTTTCTTACTTGTCTTTCTCTTCTTTCCCCATTGACTAGGTAGTCTGTAGAATCAAGGCTTTTTATTTTAAATGAGCTCTCTTAGACATGAAAGAAATGCTCTATTTCCCTTGCTTTTAAAATTAAGAGGGGGCAGTGAAACTATTCTGTGTGATACTGTAATGATGGATACATGACACTATATTTGTCAAAACCCACAGGACTGAACAACACAAAGAGTGAACCCTAAGGTGAACTGTGGACTTTAGTTAATAACAATGTATCTATATCAGTTCCTCAATTGTAACAAATGTAAGACATTAATATGAGCAGAAACTGTATAGGGAGGGGAGATAAGGTATGTGAGAACTCTCTATACTTTCTGCACAATATTTCTGTAAACCTAAAACTGTCATAAAAAAGAAGGCCTATTTAAAAAAAAATTAGAAGAAACAGCATGAACAACAACAAGTATTTCTCTCTTTATGCTAAAACAGCCCAGCCTAGCAATTGGAGTCTTCTAGTGAAGGGCCCAGTCTCTGGATCCAGATCTGGCTAATCACCATTCTGGCTCCCCCACTTACAAACTGAGATCCTTGGGAGGTTGACTTGCCTTTGGTGCTCTGATTTCCTTTTCTGTAAAATGGAGGGGGAAAAAACCCAAATAATAGCCATCACGTAGAGTTTTTAGGATTGAATGAATACATACAAGATACATTAGCTATTATTCTGAACTTGGCTAAATTGTGAATAAAGGAGCTATAAAGAGGTTGAATAGTTCCTCAGCGATTTCCTCCTCATCACTGAAGTCAGATAAATAACAACGCTGTGATACAAAGATGAGACATAATGTAGACCGGAGTGCGGTCTTGATGGATGCTAACCTGCCACTGTTGAAACCTCAGTGGAAAGATGCTGGGCTGGCATGGCGCCTTGCTGCCCTTGGACACAGGGGAGGGAGGGGCGACAGGCAGTTTAGAAAAAAGAGAGATGGGAATGGAAGAAAAAGCTAAAAGCCGGCTTCAGCAAAGATGATGATGATGATAATAATAAAGCCGTTAAATACTGAGCTCTACCATTATAGACTTATTAAGATATCTTTTCACCAGTTACATTGAAGAGATATTTCTGATCCTTATTCTGATTCGGAATCGACTCTACAGAAATGTGTTTGGTTTGGGTTTTTTCTGTGGCTAAACTGGGTGTGATTCGCTCCTTTCCAATACGAGGATTGTACCCTTATTGGCTAAGCAATTCTTCCCTTATCTCCCCTCAAGCGGTGTTATTTTGCTTTCTCTCTGAGGTTATTTTCCCCTGTCCTTTATTTTCCCCACGCTATATTTCTGCCCTCTGTACACACAGTCGGGGAGCCCTGGTGGCGCAGTGGTTAAGAGCTCACGCTGCCAACCAAAGGTCAGCAGTTCGAATTCACCAGCTGCTCCTTGGAAACCCTACTCTGTCCTATACGGTCACTACTAGTCAGAATCGAATCCACGGCAACGGGTTTTAGTACAGTGGTAAACTGTCCTCAGAATTGTCTGGATGACCGCGGGTCACCTATCTCATCTCAGTTCTTCCTTTCTCTCTCATTGGTTTAGAATCTTAATTGAAATATAAAGATCTTGCTTTCCAGGAGCTGGAAACCGGCCTTATGATGCAGAGACATAACTATGTCACGAGCTTTGCCTCCTTGGCATTTATAAACACAGGTAAGAGCAACTTCTAGATTTTAAAATTAATAAACATCTAAATTGTCTGGAAGCGAAAGAACCTACTCACTGCCATCGAATCATATTCAGACTCACAGCAACCTACAGGGTCTGTATATCTGGGTATAACTGCCCCACAAGGATTTCCAAGGCTGTAATCTTTACGGAAGCCAACTACCACATTCCTCGTTGAGTCTGGTGTGTTTGAACCGCAGATCTGTAGACTGTCAGCCGAGCGCTTTAACCAATGAGCCACCAGGAATTCTCGCGAGCAATAGAAACTTGTATAAAAAGTGTTACCTAGGTTAAAGAAGCTGGTCTGATTGGTGGAAATCGGATCTCAATATCTGGCCAATGGGAGAGTAGATCCAATATCCTTCATTTGCGTACAGCCCTAAGGCAAATAAGCGAATCAGCGGTTGTGAAACTAAGTCCTCATTTGCATCACAGCGTCTACAAATAAGTAGGATCGTTATTCGCGGACTTCGTTTTCTTTTCTCTTCAAAACGATCTGACAGTCATTAATATGCCTGAACCAGCCAAATCCGCGCCGGCCCCGAAGAAGGGTTCCAAGAAGGCCGTGACAAAGGCGCAGAAGAAGGACGGCAAGAAGCGCAAGCGCAGCCGCAAGGAGAGCTACTCGGTCTACGTGTACAAGGTGCTGAAGCAGGTGCACCCCGACACGGGCATCTCGTCCAAGGCCATGGGCATCATGAACTCGTTTGTCAACGACATCTTCGAACGCATCGCGGGAGAGGCATCTCGCCTGGCGCATTACAACAAGCGCTCGACGATCACATCCAGGGAGATCCAGACGGCCGTGCGCCTACTGCTGCCCGGGGAGCTGGCCAAGCACGCCGTGTCTGAAGGCACCAAGGCGGTCACCAAATACACCAGCTCCAAGTGAGCAGCTTTCCTATTCAGCCATCAACCCAAAGGCTCTTTTCAGAGCCACTCAAGTTTTCACAATTGGAGCTCATACTCTTATTCTTTCTGGTGAGTCGGCATTCATTTAGCGTAACACTTCATGGAAACATTCCCAGTGCACTGCATGGTAGGATCGGGAATTCCTAGCTGTGGGAGGAGAACGTAAGCTGAAGCAAGTGGTAACTCGTTCAGGCCCTTGGAACTTGTTGCATCTGGAGTGCTCATCTTTATTTAATTTACACGTGCATTATGTGGGCTGGTCGTAGCCCTTTTTCATGCATGAAAGAGCTAAAAACGACCATACAATTATCCGTTTTGTATAAAGTAGTTTACAAGGCTACGGTAACATTTGAAAATCTCACTCTCGAAAAACGTAACAACGTTTCTTTGTGTGCTGCTGCAGGTCTTACCCCACGTTCTTTCATGTCTATTACCTTACCCTCCATCCCTCCAGCTTTTTGCCTAAAGGCGTTTAGAGTCCCGGGGAAGCCTTTAATCATCTAGTGTTACTTAAAAACATGGTGGGGTGGAGGGGGGCTGAGGCTCCCCAATAAGGGAACAATGTAATACTAACGTTTAATTTTGCTTTATATCTTCCTTGGAGTACTTCAAAAACGCAGTCTTTGGATTGTTTCTTGTTTGTTTTTAATGGATAAGAATAAAATCTGTTTCTCCACTCCGGTCCCTGTGCCCTTTCACAAACTGTTGTTAGTTGCCCCTGAGTTGATTCAGACTCCTGTCATCCCTTTACGTGCAGAGTAGAACGGCTCGATAGAGTTTTCAAAACTGTGACCTTTCTAGAAGTAGATTCCTGTGGCTGTCTTGTGAGCCTTTCTGGGTAGGTACCAAATGCCAACCTTTAAGCACATTAACCATTTGCTCCAACCAGGATCTCATAATCCTCAGTCTTTAACAACCTCCATCTTCTCACCAGTGTGGCCACAGAATGTAGAGATTGCCTCTGGCCTCCACTCCATCCTTTCTATCACTTGAGAATTCCCTTTGGACCCCATCCTTCCTGTCCTCTCTTCAGCTGTCCTCCCCAGTTCAGTTCGGAGAAAAGACAGAGGGACTCAGGACAGGTCAGGGAGCAGCGAGGAAGAGGAAACGTGTTGAGGTAGGAGATGCTTTTTTATATTCAAATGCTGAAGACTGAGGTCTAGAAATCAGTTTGTAATCATGAATTCCAAAGAGACAAAAACCCATGAAAATAAACAGTCTACCTTCTTTTCCTGCCTAATTTTCCAGTCACTGTAAGGTGAAGACTTTTTAAGGGAAGACAGGTGAGAAAGGCTTAACTGGGGGCAACTCACCAGTGAATGGAAATCCCAAATCTACCTAAACTCACTCATGGAAGGGTCCTTGAGAAGCACACCTAGGCAGCCTTCCCAGTGAGTTTGTCTGATCAGCCTTTCTCTCAACAAGGTAAAATAACCACAAAGACACAAACAGTATTTATTTTCAGGTTACCAAATTAACAATTGCACTTCCAACTTGGTCTGATCACTTAGATTTTAGCTTGAGATAATACTCCTTAATCATAGTGAATCCAGTTTCCATTCCAGAGCCACCTGATTGTGTGCTATCCCTGCTCAAAAACCTTCAATCATCTCCCACTGCTTTTAGCACAAAATTAGAACTCTGTACTATGGCCTGCAAGGTCTGGCCCTCATCTAAGTCTCCAACCCAATCTCAGTCTTTTTTTTTTTTTTTTCTATTCCCTCCTCCCAGTTTTTGAAGTTTCCCATGATCCCTCCAACATTTAACCAAAAAAAAAAAAAAGAAAAAAAAAAAAAGCTGGCCTCGAATTGATTCTGACACATGGCGACCCCTTGTGTGTCAGAGCAGAGCTGTGTTCCATAGGATTTTCAATGGCTGATTTTTTTTTTTTTAAGTAGATTGCCAGACCTTTCTTTTCAAGTGTCTCTTTGCCTGAAATGCCCCTGATTCTACATCCAGCCAGAAGACACGCATATACTTTATTAATTTATTGATCAACTGCGCCCATCTCGGCTCAATCATCTTGTCCTGGGAAGCTGATTTTTCACTGTTAAAGGCTCTCATAGCCCCAAGGAACTGACTGTACACTCTAAGGCACAACCTGATTGGTGTGGTGGAATCAAGACTCAACCCCTAAGGCTGGGGAGGAACTCTGGCTTCACTAAAGAACAAGGCAGGGAAGAAGGGAGATACCTGAACAAAATCAAGGCAGCATTGAAAAAGAAGGAGGGTAATGACCTTTGGGGAGGCATCTGCACTGCCTTATTAATACAAGAGCCTTCCAGGCAGACAGAGGTAGCACCCAATAGATTGCAAGATAGAGTAGCCATTCAGTCACATTCAAGTGTGAAGCACAAAATCACACACTGAGGATATAGGACAGTGGCTCTCAAGAGGGCATCAGAATCACCTGGAGGGCTTGTTAGAGCATAGATCGATGGTCCTATCCCCAGAATGTGTTTCATTAGGTCTGGAATGGGGTCCAAGAACTTACAATTCTAAAAAATTCCAGGGGTTACAGATGCTGCTGGTCTGCAAACCGTGCTGTGAGGACATCTAATAAAAAGAACGACGAGGTAACCAAAGCCCCTGCCTGTGTGGAGCTTTCTTTGTAGTAAAGATGAGGTTGTGATATAAGATTATGAAGGGTCTGGATGTCAAACAATGATGTTTAGATTTATTTTTTGCATACAATGAAAAGTTATAGAAAGTGTCTGAGCAGGGACTGGCGTGATTGGCTCTAGTTTTAGGAAGACGAAAGGAGATGGAATGGATTGGAGGGAATGGAAGGGAAGAAAGGTGATAAAGGTCCAAGCCAAGGAAATGGCAGCAGGAAGGGAGCAGTGGATACAAGACACAAACCAGAGAACAGTGGAAGGGATTCCATGCATTTGTGGAGCATATATTACTGTCATGTTATTTATCCTACATTGTCTCAGTCCGCACAAAAACATGAAGTTTCCCCTAAATTACAGGTAAGGGAAGAGTGGCTACAAAGTGTTCTCAGTAGCTTGTCATAGACCACAAACATACGTAATGGCAGTACTGGGACTTCAAGTGTAGATCTTCATGGTTCAAATACCATTCTCTTTTTCTCTGGGCCTTTCTAATGCTGTGAGGAATAATAATGATAGTAATAACAACAACCGAAACTTAGAGGGCTCACTACATGCCAGGCACTGGCCTAAATGCTGAACAAATGCTTGATTTCATTCACCCTAAAACCTAGGAAGTTGGTACCTACTATTATCTCTATTTTACAGATGAGGCGTAGAGAAGTTAAGTAACTTGAACAAAGACACACTGCAAGTAAGCATCCCTCTCTACAAGGTTTCTGGTGTCTTTTCATCTCTCAAGAAGGGTACTGGGAATGTTCCTTATAAACTTAATATATAATTTGCTTATGACACAGATTATCAAATATATAAAAACCAGTTTCTATGTAGTTATTTCTGACACATATCAATCCTGTGTGTGTCAGAGTAGAACTGTGCTCCATAGGGTTCTCAATGGCTGATTTTTCAGAACTAGATCGCCAGCCCTTTCTTCTGAGGTACCTCTGAGTGAACTTGAACTGTCAACTGTTCAGTTAGCAGCTGAGAGCATTAAACGTTTGTACCACTTGGGGAGTCCATTAAATATATAAGCCTTGTTAAATATATTTGCTGAGATTGTTAATGGCAAATGAGTTTAAAAGGCCTGAAGATAAAATTTATGGACCTCTTCCTTAATTGGGCTGATAATATATTCCCCAACAAGATACCAAGGTTTTTATTTACTCCTGAATCTTGTACAATTCAATCAGTTTGGGCCTTCAAGCCTTTGAAAATAAAAAATTTTCAGAATGGATTATTTTGTATTCTGAGTTACAAAATATTAAGATTTGATCTAACTTCTCAAGTATATACAGGTCCATAGCACACAGTGAATAAATGATGACAAAATAAGCTTGTTGTTGTTGTTGTTCTTAGGTGCCGTCGAGTCGGTTTTGGCTCATAGTAACCCCATATACAACAGAACGAAACACTGCCGGGTCGTGCGCCCATACTCAATCATTGTTATGCTTAAGCCCATTGTTGCAGCCACTGTGTCAATCAATCTCATTGAGGGTCTTCCTCTTTTTCGCTGACCCTCTATTTACCAATCATGACGTCCTTCTCCAGGGACTGTTCCCTCCCAAGAACATGTCCAAAGTAGGTGAGATGTAGTCTCGCCATCCTTGCTTCTAAGGAGCATTCTGGTCGTACTTCTTCCAAGACAGATTTGTTCATTCTTCTAGCAGTTCATGGCATATTCAATAAATAAGCTTACTCTTACTCAATGTGTTCTTTCTGTGTTGTGATTGCTCTTTCTTCTCTGTACTTAAATTTTGGATCTGTAGATCTTAGGCCCTGAAATCCTAAACCCCAGGTTGTACACAGGGATCCATGGAGCCCTGAGAGCCTCAGAGGGTGAATGACCCCATGTAATGTCTATGTCCATATGCATATTTTCCAACAGATTCTCAAAGGAGTTTTTTATTCACAAAGTGTCAACAACTACTTCCTAAAGAAATATCCAGACTACAACTGCTGAAGACTTATGGACAGCCGACTCATTCATCTCTAACATGAGATAAGCCCTCACTCACCCTGTGTTGCCTAGTATGGAACACAAAGGAGGTACCAAGGGGAAAAGCTCATTTTGAATCAGCTTTCTTTAAAAGAGTTTTTAGGCCAATGAAAAAAAGCCCATGTTGCTAAATAAATCAAGGTTACAAAACTGTATTTGGTACAGTAAAAATAATCTGGAGCCCTGGTGGCACAGTGGTTAAGAACTCAGCTGCTAACCAAAAGGTTGGCAGTTTGAATCCACTAGCTGCTCCTTGGAAACTCTGTGGGGCAGTTCTACTCTGTCCTAAAGCGTCACTATGGAATCAACCTCATGGCAATGGGTTTGAGTCAAAGAGACTCAATGATAAATAGCTTAAAAGAGTTATTTTCTTATCATAGAACAGATCCATTGTTGTTTAGCCCAGCTCTGTGGGATAGTTCTGCACTTCGTGATCAATCAGGGACACTGGTCCTTCCCAAGTCATTACTTTGCCATCTCCTAGGTCTTGATGTGCTACCTGGGTAGCATAAATGGTTAAGCACTCAACTACTAGCCACTGAAAAGTTGGTGGTTTGAATTCACCCAGAGGCACCTTTGAAGACACATCTGGTGATCTGCTTCCAAAAGGTCACAGCCTTGGAAACTCTATGAAGCTGTTGTACTCCGCACACACGGTCACAATGAGTTGGAATCAACTCGAAGGCAACTAACAACAGGGCCTGATGTTCTCTGCTTGGAACTAGATCAACATCATTACAACTAACTGGTGGGAAGAGGGAAGTAGGCAACATGTAAGGTTTTAAGGCCGAGGCCTGCCTGGAAGTAACTTTCATCATTTCTCACATTTGTTGGAGAGAATTTAGCAACATACTTAAATGTTCTGCCAGAAATGTTGCCTCTGGGTAGGTAGCCATCTGTCCAGCCTTGCCTCTAGTGTTATAAAGTGAACAGATTTTATTGGAAGAATGCCAGCCTATATGCCAATAATCCTTATTATTAATGCATTACTAAAGAAGCACGTAAATTAGTGTTTCCCAACTTGGGTATTTTATAGTTTTATCATGGTATATCAATTTTAAAAATTACATTTGATATAGGGTCACTATGAGTCAGAATCGACCCGATGGCAATGGATTTGGTTTTTTTTTATTTGGTTTTTTTAATGGCATATTAGTTCTGGATACTAGTCAAGCACTTAAGTGTTTATACCACCCAGGGCTAAAAAACATTAAAACCAAAAATATACCGGTAATATGCCAATATTCCCCAAGATACTTCACAGAATAAAACCTGTTGTGAGGACACCAAAGATGTGGCATGCTGACGATCCCAGGAGGCTGCAAAGTTTACAGTGGGTAAGAATAAGGAATAGAGTAACCAACTTGAGAACTGCTTGCTTATCTTTGTCTCATTTCCTTACATACATGGAAGAAAAGGTGAGGAATTGAACCAAGATGTGGGTTTGAAAAACCAAGCCCAGCACTTTTTATTTTGTGGCATGAAACTTCATGGCACTATAATTTAAGGTAGAACAGACTTGTAATAAAGTCGAAGATTATTCAAGATAGAGCCAACATAGTGAGGACTCAGCAAATACGAATCTGTTTACATACTTACATTGGCCACTGATACTTTAATGAAGCTTTTTTGGTTTTTGTCGTTGCTGTTGTTTTATTCAACAAGAGAAACCAGCAGCTCCGGACAGAGCACTATAGAAGATACAAGTCACCCTCCCTCTCCATTCCACCAAAAAGTAATAATAGAGTATCCTATGTATTGTCCTACTTTTCCCATAGGACTACTTTCAGTGTACTTTAAATTCCATCAAATTTTACATTTGTCAAGCTCCCCCATCCTGTGAGCTCTGGGAAGGCTGGTTGTTTTAACATCTACCGCTCATATAACAGTTAACTAGACACCGTAGCGCTAGACACCACCTCGTACTTCTTTCGTCTTTTTCCTATAAACCCATGCTTTTTTTTTTTCTGTAATGCTCTCTAGCACCCTGTTCAAAGCTCCAGATGATTAAGTAGTGAACTGCAGTGAATCATTCTAAGTCTTCTGATCATAATGGTGAAAATACAAAGTACAAACTAATGATATTACAGATGACTCCGACGGATCTACAAAGTTGACTTAACTGTCAACTAGGAAAGAACAAGTGTTAACGTTTAAACGATTTAACTCACAGTTACAAAGTACAAGGATGGACCCAGCGTCGAATTAAAACAAATAGAAAGCGCGATCACATAGTGGTTGGCTCTTTGAAGTGAAAACATGGATGGCCCTGAAAAGGGCCTTTTGTTTTGCTGCCGATATTAGATTCGGAGTTCAGGCTTAGCCGCCAAAGCCATACAGAGTGCGCCCCTGGCGTTTGAGCGCATAGACCACATCCATGGCCGTGACCGTCTTCCGCTTGGCGTGCTCAGTGTAGGTGACTGCGTCGCGAATCACGTTCTCCAAAAAGACCTTGAGCACACCGCGGGTCTCCTCATAGATGAGACCAGAGATGCGCTTGACACCGCCGCGCCGAGCGAGACGCCGGATGGCGGGCTTAGTGATACCCTGGATGTTATCACGCAGGACTTTGCGGTGGCGCTTGGCGCCTCCTTTCCCGAGGCCCTTTCCACCTTTACCACGCCCAGACATTGTCACGCAACACTTCGTGAGTTTGTAAAACAGTGCCGAGCGGCGCACAACGCAGCCTTTTTATACTTACATGACGGACCTGTTTGAAAACCTCAAGTACAGGGGCGGGAACCTTAACTCACTTCCCGCCCCCCTGTGCCTTGTCCCTTGTGGACTAACGGGAGATCAAGCCGGACGCCAGAGGCTGCAGTGAAGGCTGGGGGTGGAGTTTGTTAAATGCTTTTAGCGGAAAGGTTAGCGATTCGCACCCACTCAGAGGCGCCTCGGAAAACAGAAAGGCCTGGCGATTTGCTTCCGAAAGGCAACAGCCTTGAAAACCCTATGGAGCAGTTCTACTATGCATACGTGGTGTCGTCATGAGTTTGAGTGAAGTAGACTGGATGGCAACTAACAGCAACAAATATGGATAGTTGTGTATGTGTATACAATACCTGCAGCCATTAACTGGTTTTATTCAGTACACTCGTTATTCTGTACTAATGCTCAATATTTCTTCCTGGGCAAAAATTCACACACTTTCCACAAAGACATCTGAAACTTGTCCTTCATATTTTCAAAGTATGAAATAATTAATGCACGCTGTAGTTCCATATCAGCCGTTTTAAATATCGTTTTAAGCAAATCATGTCTTCATTGTTTAAATTGCTAAGATTAGGTTCAGACAGATTATGAATGTGTATGTAACGAAGATTTTTATAAATACATGTATCACAAAGTGAGGAGAACCTTGTCCGCCTGTGAGTTGACAGGTTTATGGGTTGACTGTATCCTTAATTGTGGACAGGTTGTATCTAGCATGTATCTCTCACTGCTTTCTATTTCCCCAACAGCTTGGCCCTATAACGTCTACAGCCAAGCTCTGGTGACAACCTGTTCCATAGTAGCTCTGTGACCTTGGCCAAGCTGTACTAAGGATCATTTTAAAATGCTATATGATAAAGCCTATTTTATAGAGTTTTGTTAAGTTTCAAAGCAATAATCCATGCAAAGCACGTAGAAAAATATCTGCAAATAAGCACCAAGCATGAATTATCATCATGTATTACATTATTGTGGCTGCTCTCCTCCTCCCCTTGGTATTAACTCTCTAATGTGATGAACATAAGAGAGTTCTAATTCGCTACAACCTGGTTTGAGAACTTCTCAAAATAATATACTTAAAGACTTGACTCATCATTAATCCCCCCGAGCAGTGGCAGCTGCCTTTTAAATGATTTGACTTTTCCTCCCTGGCGTAAGAAGGACCATTGTTGGCTTATAGACTGATGAGAAGAAGTTCCACACAACTGTTCCAGGCATTTATGGACATTCTTAGCCCAGGATCCACAGACAGGATTCAGAGGATCTCGGGATGCGTATAGAACAAAAATTGCATATTTATTTTCACTATCTCCAACCTAACTGTAGCATTTCCTTCATTTATGAATGGCAGCAACAAACAGTAGAATTGGCAGAACCTATGCAATATTCGTATCACACTGTAATAGTCAATATGTCAGAATATCATTTAAACATATCGCTCCTAAACTATGGTAATTTTTAGTATTTCAGGGAGATCTTATTAATGCATTATTAAAGAAGCAAAAACATAAGTTAATATTTCTCCAATTTGGATAATTTATAATTTTATAATGGTATATTAAATCAATTTTTAAAATTATATTTGATATAGGGTTCTTGTGAATCGCAAGTAACAAAGCGCGAATTGGTTTCTTTTTTTTTTTTTTTTTTTGGTTTTAATAGTATATTAGCCCTGGATGGTATAAACGGTTAAGTTCTTGACTAATAGCCAAGAGGTTGGTGGTTCAAACCCACCCAAAGGCACCTTGGAGGACAGGCCTGGCGATCTACTTCTAAGAGGTCATGGCCTTGAAAACCCTACGGAGTAAGTTCTATTCTACACGCATGAGGTTGCCAGTAGTCTGAATGGACTGGAAGGCAACTAACAACAAATGGTGTATTAATATAATTCATTTCCTTTGTAATTTTATGTATTTTATCTTAAGCATTTACAAACATTATTCTGGGAAGGGGCCCATAAGCCTCATCAGACATCCAAAGAGGTCCACGGCACCAAAATGCTTAAGAATTCCTCTCCTAAAGGATCCTGAAAGCCTTGGAAGATTTCGGGTTTCATAAATGTGCACAGAACAGCACTAGGAAATTCCATGAATATTGGAATAGAAATCATGTTATTAATGATATTCTGATGGAGGTGTGTAAAGGTAAATGGAATGATTTTCTTCATTGATAAAGAGCAAAGAGATCATTTCCCTTTCCCCTTAGAGAGTTTCCCTGGAGATAGTCAGAATCTTTACTCTAACCTCAGAATAGAGATAAATCTTTCTAGGGATTAAGCCCAGTCTCCAGTTATTACATTGTAGAGATATTGCCAAGGCCTTGGACTAAATAACTTCTCAACATGCAAAAGTATATATATTTCTGGAATTAGCATAGAGGTCTCTCACAAGATATACAGAAGATTGTCACAATATGTAGCCCCTTTGTGTCTCAAGGAAATAAGTTACTGTCTTTTTTCTGCTTTGCTGCATAAAATGTGTGAGATTTTGTCCTAACTTTGTAGTCATGTTTGTGCTACCTTACATGCATGTAAATCTGTTAATGTTTACTCAGTAATAAATTGTTCTCTCTCCCTCTCTAGTTCTATGTTTCTCTCCTATATTAGTACAGAGGGGTATTTCTGTTGGCATAATTGTTTTATTTCCCCAATGTGTAAAAGGGACCAAAAGCCTCATAGGCTTCAGATTCCTTTATTTTATCTTAATAAATAGGAATATGGTTGCTGAAACATGAAATCTCTGTCTAAATTGATGTGAGGGTTAAAACTTTCTAAGGAGAGGCATAATATGGGCCCCTCATAGCTCAATGGTAGAAATTGGAACAAGCTTCTTAATTCATAATTGCTCTACACCTTCAATGGTGGATAAGATCCCCTTGGCCAGGTGTGGCTCTCATTCAATTGAAAATGGGTAAGAAGAGCCAAGCATGTTAACAGTACTCTGTAGGGCATGGTGGTGCAGAAAAATAGTCATTTCAGCAATAGCCATGATGGCAGAATAAAGCAATGGAATGGGATTCGGGACACTCTTAAGCCTGGTTCCACATGGACAACCTATATATGATTGTGCAAGTTGTCCTATATGAATGACTATACATCATACCTATAAGACCAATTCCATACTTTGGGTTTTTTTTTTTTTTTAATTATTAAGAAGACTTAAAAGTGGACAAATATGCAGATGATATGAAGCAGATTGAGGGCAGTGGTGGTTCAGTAGTAGAATTTCCTTCCATGCAGGAGACCTGGGTTTCATTCTCAACCAATTCTCCTCAAGCATAACCATCATTTGTCTGTCAGTGGAGGCTTGTGTGTTGCTATCATGCTGAACAAGTTTCAGCGGAGCTTTCAGATGCAGACAACAATGACAGCAATGGCATGAAGTAGATTATAATGGCCGTTAAATTATGAGAGAAGTTCAAAAGAGAGATAGATGTCGTCTAATTTAAGAGATAGGGAATGATAGATATAAACATTTCAAGGTATGTCACTGGATTAGTCTGAAGTACACTTTGACTTTAAAATGGAGTAGGGGAGAGGGAAAAGGTAAGGGAAAATGGAAAAAGATACTGTGAAAAGTTGGATAATTTGACCAAGGTCGTGCAGTTTACAAGCTGCAAAACCAGACTCAAATACAGGTCAGTGTGTTTGCAAAATCTATGCTTGTTCAGAATGGTGATTTAAGGCCATATAAATGACGTTGAATGACATACTAAAGAGCTTATTCTGGAATTAGAAAGCTACAGGAAAATGGGCCAAATAATATGAAACTCACTTAAAGAATATTTCACTGAGCACAATGAAGAGGATGAATTATAGCACAGAGAGATGAGAGGAAGGAGAGGCCCACAGGGAGGCTGTGAGGAGAGCCAATCCAGACAAGATACGGAAGAGCCAGAATTACAGTCATGATGGGGGAAATAAAAGAGGAGAAATGAATTCAGGAAAAGTTCACCAATCTTGATGACAGACTGGATGTGGTGGCAAAGGAAAGGAAGGAGTTGACGTTTTCGCATCAGCTTATTAGAGTGGTTGTGTTCTTAACAGCATTTCTAAAGATGTCAACTGGAAGGGTATCTTTTGATTGGAAGCTGCTGAGATGAGCCTGGTCCTATTTCCAGTGTGGTGTAGGTAGATGAAGAAGCAGTTATCTGGCAAGCACCTGAAAATGCAAGTTTGACATTTAGGCAAGAGAAAAGTCCTGAAGGTAACTCGTGAAGCCCTGAAAGTGAATGGGGCAGACCCTTGGAGAATTCCTACATTTAGATGGCTAGGAGAGACCCCTCCCTTCGTAGGTGCTACAGAAAAGCATCTACAATGCATCCAAATTATTGTTTAAAAAAAATTAGGCATTCATGAGTTCCATAAAAGGTGAATGCACATTCAAAGCAAAAATGATTTCTATCAAGCTGGATCCTCACCTCATTCACCCATCTGAACTGTGTTTCTAATTTTTAATTTTTATTAACATTTATTAATTTTTGTCTGTCCAAGTTGGGGGTGCTACATGAAGTAATTGGTCACTGTTGCTTTGGATGGAATCAATGAGAAATATGAAATGCTCACCTCTTAGGCTTTGCTCTGTCTGTTCCTAGCATTTCTCTCTTTCGTAGTCCTAGTGAAACACAGGCTCGTACATATTTCAAAATAAACAAATAATACATTAAAGACAAGCAGTTTAAGGAGTGAGGAAGAACATAAAATCAAATCACTTTCTGCCATTAATCTATATTTTATTTAACATTAAGCATATGTGTGATGAGTTTCCTATAAGCTTATATCCTTGCTTAAATAAAAGAGACGTAGTAGTAAGTATAAGACATGATTGTTTTTATATTTCTCCCAAGGGGAATATATAAATATATACATATAAATATATATTCATGTGTCTTGTGTGTATAGATATTCCTTGGTTCTGTTACTTGCATACTTTGCTAATTTATCTTCCTCAAGCATGAGACCCCTCTATTTCCAAAAGCTCATGAACTTTTTAATAACTGACTCCCCTAGTGAAAACAATGAAAACAAAATAAAATTTTGAACCCATAAGGAGATCCGAGTCTCTCTCTTTTTAAGCTTTTTCCTAGATGTCCTTTGGGATCAGCTATTGCAATTCAGGCCCAGTTATCATGTCCAGAGGATCACTGATCACTGCGTTTGCCTGATTTGCCTAGAAAAATGCTGAATACTTGAACCCCAAAATGAACTAACGTTCCAAACAATCACAAGAAATCATGATAATGCTCTTTCAGACCAGAATAACGATTTTAGAGGGCAGAAAGGTCCATTATCCCGGGTGTCATTTATTGCTGTTCTTGCAGAGAAATCCAGAAAGAGCCTGTGTTACTTCTCCTCATATGAAACAGATTTTCTGGGTAAATCTCAAGGAGATCCAAGCAGTTGTTGACCGAATGAGAAGCCAAGGATGTATAGAACATCACGAGAGAATAAGGACTTGCAGACACAAAGGGGAGAATTTATATTTTAAACGAAAATCAAGAAGTTGTCTCTCTGACCTTTGAATCTCTCACAGAGTCCCGAGCTTTTGAAAAAAACGGAGGCCGACGTGATAGAAACCGGAGAAAAAAACTATGAAGATCTCAAAGCTTGAGCTGTCTCAGTTCATCTTGGAATAAAATTGATGTGATTCCTCCACGGGAATTTTTAATTTTTTGCTTTCCTGAATTGTAACAAACACAATTCCGGGACAGAGCTGAGCCTACGTTGCTGCCAAGCTGGAAGACTGAGCTGGGAACCAATCAGCGAACAGCGCCGCTGTCTATATATACACACTGACTCCGCGGCTTGACAGTTCAACTCTGGGACTTTTTTGTTGTTGTTGTTAGTTATCAAAACCTACAACCATGTCGGAAACCGCACCTGCCGCGCCTGCTACAGCTTCCCCCGCGGAAAAGACTCAGATAAAGAAAAAGGCCCGCAAGTCTACAGGTGCCGCCAAGCGCAAGGCGACGGGGCCGCCGGTGTCGGAGCTCATTACCAAGGCGGTGGCTGCCTCCAAGGAGCGCAGCGGCGTGTCCCTGGCAGCGCTCAAAAAGGCCCTGGCGGCCGGCGGCTACGACGTGGAGAAGAACAACAGCCGCATCAAGCTGGGTCTCAAGAGCCTGGTGAGCAAGGGCACTCTAGTACAGACCAAGGGCACCGGCGCCTCCGGCTCCTTCAAGCTTAACAAGAAGGCAGCTTCCGGGGAAGCCAAGCCCAAAGCCAAGAAGGCCGGTGCCGCCAAGGCCAAGAAGCCAGACGGGACAAAGAAGCCCAAGAGGCCGGCGGCTGCCACCCCGAAGAAGAGCACCAAGAAAACCCCAAAGAAGGCAAAGAAGCCAGCAGCGGCTGCTGGGGTCAAGAAAGTGGCCAAGAGCCCGAAAAAGGTGAAAGCAGCCAAACCCAGGAAGGCGGCCAAGAGCCCAGCTAAGGCCAAGGCCCCTAAGCCTAAAGCAGGCAAGCTCAAAGCAGGCAAGCCCAAGAAGGCAGCTCCCAAAAAGAAATGAAAGATTGAGAATACCTTAAAAGGCTCTTTTCAGAGCCACCCAATTAATCCTAAAAAGAGCGATTAACACCGTGATTACCGGATGGCAGGTTGGGAGAAGGGTGGGAAGTTAGTAAACATTTAACATCTTTCACAGAGAAGGTGGTCACCTCTGAAAAGAGCTTTTAAAAACTTAAAGGTAATTGACAGCCTTGGTTTATGCCCCTCTCTCCGTGAATGTAGCGTGCCAGCTGGGTGTCCATGGGCATGGTGGTGACGCACAGATTAGTGTCCTCAAAACGCCCCACCAGGTGGTCCTCGCACGCTTCCTGCAGCGCCATCACGGCCGAGCTCTGGAAGCACAGGTCGGTCTTGAAGTCCCGAGCGATCTCGCGCACCAGCAGCTGGAACGGCAGCTTGCGGATGAGCAGCTCGGGCGCCTTCTGGTAGCGCCCGATCTCGCGCAGCGCCCGGGTGCCGGGCCGGTAGCGGTGCTGCTTCTTCACGCTGCCGGTGGCCCGCGCGCTCTTGCGGGCCGCTTGGTGGCCTGCTGCTTGTGCGGCGCCTTCCCGCCAGTGGACTTGGGAACTGTCTGCTTCGTATGAGCCATCGCAAATTTCTCTAAAGCCGTTGGTTTATGTCAAAATGGAAGCGGACCAAGTTCTGCCCGAATATATCTTTATGTATAAAGAGTCGCGATTTGATTGGACAAGGCATCTCCACCGTGGCTTTCAGTGAATATTGGTGGTGACGTTCACCTCCTGAGCGTATGAATCACCCTGGCATTTGGCCCAAACTTTAACGTCCAACTCCTCCCCTCCCCTTTAACTGATTGTGTTTTCAACCATTTTCTCGTTTGTATCGTCTTTATGAAGTTTATTTACAATGCCCTTTTGGCTATTCTCTGCAGACCTTAGTTTAAATTATTAGAATGATGTATCTCGTTTGCTGAATAAAGTTTAAAACGTTAGCGTCTGAAACAGGCTTTCTAGTTTTCGATTTTTTGAAAAGACGCGCGCTAGAATATGATTGGCCAAATTATTTTTAACTCATTCCAGGTTACGGCTAATTTCACCTCAATATGATATGCCTCCAATTTTTAGAGTTTTTTTCGTTTCTTTTTTATAAAGACTTTCTAAATGTACCCCATTAACTCTGAAGTGACTTCACGCTTGATATTAGAACTAAAATATCCTCATAAAAGCACTTCACTATCTTTTACAGTTTCTACTGAGATTGTGTGAATTAAAAAAAAAAAAAAAACTACCTAAAACTTACAGATTAAAAAAATTCAAACCAAACCCGTTGCCGTCGAATAGATTCTGACTCAGCGACCCTGTAGAACAGAGTAGAACTGTCTCCATAGGGTTCCCAAGGAGCGACTGGTAGATTTAAACTGCCGACCTGTTGGTTAGCAGCCAAGCTCTTAACCACTGCGCAACCAGGGCTCCAAACTTATAAACAGTACGTAAATATTACCGTGTCCCTTTTTCAAAGTCATGCTGAATCCTTTATTAAGTAGCATGTAGGCTAATGTCATCTGAATACAGAAGATGTCTTCCTATTTACAATTCATTAGGGTCCCACTTTGTAGAGCTGGAGGTTGGCAGGTAAAAACTTGAGAACTGCAGATGATTTTGTCCCCTGAAGATGCAAAACAACTCTTTTTAGCAAGAGATAACACTAAAGGTGAGGGTTTTATTGCTTTGTAGGTCACTAACTTGATTTGCATCTAAATTCTTAACACTCAACAGGCATTATTCTTGCCACTTTTTGTTTCTTCCAAACCAGTTTAGCAATCCTGACCTCCTTCCTCATCGATCAGTTTTAATTCTAACACAAACTCAATTTATTTAATTTTAGTGTTAAGGTTGTTTAGTTTAAAAAGTGTTCTATTTACCTTCTTCAAAATTTTGAGTCTTAAAATATATAGTATATTCAAGTCTGACAACTCGAGTCTAAACATTGACACTTCCATGTTGAATTGTGCTAGTAAAGATCGCTGCCCATTGCATGAAGAAAACGTGAGCCCTTTTAATGAATACGTGGATGGCTCTGAAAAGAGCCTTTGGTTTAAAGATGGACTCAACGACCTAAGATTCTGGCTAACTTTTGCAATTTACTTTCCCTTGGCCTTGTGGTGGCTCTCGGTCTTCTTGGGCAGCAGCACGGCCTGGATATTGGGCAGGACGCCACCCTGCGCGATGGTCACGCGGCCCAGCAGCTTGTTGAGCTCCTCGTCGTTGCGGATGGCCAGCTGTAGGTGGCGCGGGATAATGCGCGTCTTCTTGTTGTCGCGGGCCGCGTTGCCCGCCAGCTCCAGGATTTCGGCCGTCAGGTACTCCAGCACCGCCGCCAGGTACACGGGAGCGCCGGCCCCGACCCGCTCGGAGTAGTTCCCCTTGCGGAGCAGGCGGTGCACTCGGCCCACGGGGAACTGGAGTCCAGCCCTAGAGGATCGCGTCTTAGCTTTGGAGCGGGCCTTACCACCTTGCTTTCCGCGTCCAGACATCTTAAATGTCTGCCACCGAACTGCCTAGAAATGAGAAAAGAAGTACGTATACGAATCTAAACAGCAAATAAGGAACAATTATACACGCAAGCGGAATTGTAAATTACGCTGTTTGATTGGGTAAAACAAGCTTTGCAATTACAACCAATTACAAAGGACAACTAGAGTCGACTACTTTGCGTACCATCCGACTACGTAAGACAATTTATCCAATCAACGTTCAAGTTTTCCTATCTCCTTTTTTGCATAGGAGCCCTACAAATATTATGAGTGAATGAGGCAGTACATGTGGCGTTTTACTTTGGTTTAAGAAATCTCTTTTTGTCATGCCTGATCCTGCGAAATCCGCTCCAGCCCCGAAGAAGGGCTCCAAGAAGGCGGTGACCAAAGCGCAAAAGAAAGACGGCAAGAAACGTAAGCGAAGCCGCAAGGAGAGTTATTCCGTGTACGTATACAAGGTGCTGAAGCAGGTCCACCCGGACACCGGCATCTCGTCCAAGGCCATGGGCATCATGAACTCGTTTGTCAACGACATCTTCGAGCGCATCGCTGGTGAGGCGTCTCGCCTGGCGCATTACAACAAGCGCTCGACGATCACATCCAGGGAGATCCAGACGGCCGTGCGTCTGCTGCTTCCCGGGGAGCTGGCCAAGCACGCCGTGTCCGAGGGCACGAAGGCTGTCACCAAGTACACCAGCTCCAAGTAAGCCTGTCATGTAAGCGTCTTTACAGCCATCCACAAAGGCTCTTTTAAGAGCCATCCACTTTTTCAAGCTTAAGAGTTGTATTAACTTGTATATTTTCTGTAATTGCTAAGCAGTTTTTTTTTTTTTTTCACTTCCTATGCTAAGACTGTTTTTTGTTTGCTACTGTTGCTGTATACTAACGTTAAAATATACACCACCCCCATCACCACCCCAGCCAGCTTTTTGGCTGACTGAAAAGAAAATATTGTACTTCATTGTTACTTCATTGTAGATCATAGTAAAAATGTTGTCTCTTGCCTCCACTGCCCACATTAGTTAAAAGACTGGAAATTGGCTCAAGTGCAAATTTCACCTAAACTTGTGAAGTGTCCCTTATACGTTGTTTCCATAAGAAGTGAAGAGAACTTAAAATTTGGTTATACTCCTTTTGTTGGTATGTTATGGTAAGAAGAAAATGCAATTTCTTAGTTCCAATTTAATCCCATTTCTACACATGTAGCTTAAAACAATATCACTCCTGAAAATACTAATAATAGGAGCAACACTGTTCATAAAAATACAAACAAGTTTGAACATAACTGGCACCAAGATGGGCCTATTTATCTAATAAAAGGTTAGACCTTTGGCAATATGCTACACTGGGGCTCATGATTCAGCCAGTCCAGGAAAGAAACATCTTTAAAATGTTTTTGTGCCTCTCAAAATTTTTTTTCTCTTCTTCCAGTGTGAATTTTTTAATGTGTTTATCTTGGTTGGCCTCCCCCAAAAAAATCTACTTTTTAAATGAATCAAATCATACAATTCACAATAATTACAAACACTACTACTGCCCTGTCCTATGTAGACATATATAAAAGTACTGAAAACACACATTTCCCCATGTAGCTATAAATCTAGATAAGGTTATGAACAAGCCATGAATGGCATATCAGGTAAAATAAATGCTAATAATGTACGTTCAAAATGTTTTTAGAATTGAACCCAGTCAGGAAAAAAGTAATAGTATTCTATATTCCTGTATAATTCCTTGTATGAATAACAAACTTTCTACTCCTATACAACACGTGCACAGGCAGACACACAACACGCACAACATATAAGTATTCAAACAACAGAACACACAACACAAAGAACAAAGGCAACAAGAAATATCTAAAAACATATAAAACCAGGTAAATGTATGTGAGAACTACCTTATATTGTTATAGTCCATTTTTACTTTCTACTGACCCAGAAGTAAATATCTAAACCAATGTCTATATAAGCTTTAGGGGAGCTCATGAACTCCTGAAATGAAAAGCAAAAACGTACCCATAGGGGAATTCCCCTCCCAGAGCAGATGGTATATAGCTTTCAATATTTTGTGACTAATTGTATCAGGCAGAAAAATACCACCCCAAATATGTCTAAGTGTTAATTCCTGGAAACTTTGAATACGTTAGATTACAAGGCAAAGGGGAATTAAGGTTGCAGATAGAGTTAAGTTTGCAAATCAACTGGCCTTAAAAATAGGGAAATTATCCTGAATTATCCAAGTGATCCCAGTGTAGTCACACACACACAAACCTGTTGCCCTTGAGTCTATTCCAACTTATGGTGACCTGTCCTTAAAAGTGGAAGAAGGAATCAGAATAGAGAACAGAGAGAAGGCATGTAGAGAAGGATATGGTGAAAGAGGGCCATGAGTCAAGGAAAGTGGTCAGCCTCTACCCAGAACCACATCCACTGCCAAAACCACATCCATGTAAGCACACTACCATATCTTTCTCCTCTGAGCAGCTAGTGGGTCCAAACTGCTGACCTCTCTCTCAGTTAGCAGCCAAGTAGTTTAACCACTATGGCACCAGGGCTACTGGTTGGCCTGTAAGAGCTGGAAAACGCAAGGTAATCTCCCCTAAATGCTCCAGAAAGGAATGCAGCCCCGCCAACACCCTGCCTTTAGCTGAGTGAAGTTTGTATCTGTACTTCTGAAATGTACAACAGTAAATTTGTGTTGTTTTAAGGTATAAGCTTGAGGTAATTTGTCACACCTGCAATAGGAAACTAATACAGTTTAAGAAGTATTGAATAATTCATTCAATAATATTATTTAAGATAATGACAGCATATATACTTGAATATACACATACTATTGAAGTTATGATAAAATAAATGCAAAAACTTTGTAAACGTTGCGGCTCATATAATTTTGAAACCACTCTTATTTTAACAGCAACCTACATTTCCTTTTTCAGGCTATGATATTGCTTTAACAGCAGGAAGTCTAATTTCATAGATCAGCCCTTCCTCTACTCATTGTATTTTATTATTACCTCTGATAATAATACAAGTGACTTCAAAGAGCTCTCATGCATTATCTGTAAAGTATAAGATTAATGGAAAATTCACTTCATAATACCCATAAATAAATAACTTCATGAATAATGGAAAATTCACTTCATAATACCCATAAATAACTTCATGAATTATAAAACTATTTTCGTTGTCGTTATTGCATTTGTTTTCACAAAAATGTCAATAGAGTTGATTTCAATAATGTTGTTGTTAAGTGCTGTCCAGTTGGTTCTGACTCATAGCGACCCCCTGCACACCAGAACGAAGCACTGGCCATTCCTGTGCCATCTACACAATCTTTGCTACGTTTGAGCCCCTTGTTGCAGCCACTGTGTCAATCCATCTCGCTGAGGGCCTTCCTCTTTTTTGCTGACCTTCTACTTTATCAAGCATGATGTCTTTCTGGGACTGGTCCATCCTGATAACATGTGCAAAGTACATGAGATGAAGTCTCACTATCCTTGCTTCTAAGGAGCATTCTGGCTGTATGTCTTCCTAGACAGATTTGTTTGTTCTTCTGGCAGTCCATGGTATATTTAGTATTCTTTGCCAACATCATAATTCAAAGCATCAATTCCTCTTCAGTCTTCTTTATCCATTGTCCTGCTTTTGCATGCATATAATGCGATTGAAAATACCATGGCTTGAGTCAGGCACACCTTAGTCCTTAAAGTGACATCTTCGCTTTTAAATACTTTAAAGAGGTCTTTTGCTGCAAATTTGCCCAATGTGATACATCATTTGACGTCTTGGCTGCTGCTTCCATGGACGTTGATTGTGGATCCAAGTAAAAGGAAATCCTTGACAATTTTGATGTTTTTCTCCATTTATCATGATGCTGTTTATTGGTCCAGTTGTGAAGATTTTGTTTTCTTTATGTTAAGATGTAATCCATACTGACGGCTGTAGTCTTTGATTTTCATCAGTAAGTGCTTCAAGTCCTCTTCACTTTCAGCAAGCAAGGTTGCATCATCTGCATATCGAAGTCTGTTAATAAATCTTCCTCCAGTTCTGATGCTGCATTTTTTGTCATATAGTCCAGCTTCTCCGATTATTTTCTTAGCATACAGATTGAATAAGTATGGTAAAAGGATACAACCCTAACACACACTTTTCCTGATTTTAAACCAAGCAGTATCTCTTTGTTCTGTTCAAACGACTGCCTCTTGATCTACTTACAGGTTCCTCATGGGCACAATTAAGTGTTCTGGAATTCCCATTCTTCCCAAAGTTATCCATAATATTTTTATGAGCCACAGAGTCAAATGTCTTTGCAGTCAATAGTTGCATTTTATAAGCAAGTCACAGAGGTTGTTAGAACCAAAGTTCATTAAAGTGGCAGAACTCAAATTCCAACCATCATCTATGACGCTGTGGTCTTTCAAAGGATGCCTTAATAGAGTTCGAAATCAGTTCACATGTATAGATATTTCTCAACACGTTAAGAAATATTTTTTGCATATATTATATCCTCTCCCCAGCACTAGGCTACATCTTTTTTCCCGGTAGGTTCCTTACCCATGTTCATGTGTCCTGAGTCAACCAAAAAGGGTGGCTTCGTTAGACTAGTGGAGGAAGCCTCATATCCCACTGGCCTGTAGGCTGTTTTCAAATTCAGCTCTCTTCTCCTCGCTTCTGGAATAAATGCTTTAACTACCTCAAGTAAGTGATGGTGATAAACCTTGCCCAGACTATTAGATCTTTGAGGGCAGGGAAAGGAGCATTTGATACCAAAGTGACCGATGTTGAGAAGGAGTTCAAATAAGCAAATGCTTTATAATGCAAAGTAGTAATGCCCTTTTAACTCAAAGGAGATTTAGCTTCATGTTATCAGTCAAGGTCCAGACAGGAAAACAGAAAACAGTTATTTTAACAAAGATAATTTAATAAAGGTTACGCCAGTGTATAAAAAAAAAGGTTGCCATAGAGTTCATTCCAACTCATGGCAAGCCCATATTTTGCAGAACTGTGCTCGATAAGATTTTCATGGCTATGACCTTTCAGAAGCAGATTGCCAGGCTTTTCTTCCAGGATGCCTCTGGGTAGGTTTGAACCACCAACCTTTCAGTTAGTAGTGGAGTGCTAACTATTTGCACTGCCCAGGGTGTTAGAAGACTTAAAAAGCAAAAGGGGACCCTAAGGTGTTCCAGAGACAATAACTGAAGGAAGCAGCAGTCACACATAAGGCTGGGGCACAAAGGATGAAGCAAAGTTATTAGAATCTAGAAACTTGGTTGGAGCTGGGGCTCAGAACACTGCGTGAGCGTAATGAAGCTGGTCCTGGGACTGTAGGGGGAAATTTGGGAACTGGAGCCAATTGCTACGGCCAGGGTGAAAGACCATTGCTGGCGTGATCCAGAAACAGAAAGTTCCATCTGCTACTGTCTTCTTTCCAGCCTCACTATGTCCCTTATTTGCAGAGCCTAACAGGGATCCATCCCCACCATCCATCTCAGTTTGTCATACTGTGATGGCTTGTGTGTTGCTATGAAACTGGAAGCTATGCCACTGATATTTCAAATACCAGCAGGGTCACCCATGGTGGACAGGTTTCAGCAGAGCTTCCAAACTAAGACAGACTAGGAAGAAAGGCCTGGAAACCTAATTCTGAAAATTACCCAGTGAAAACTCTGTGGATCACAACAGAATATTGCCTGGTACAGTGCTAGAAGATGAGTACTTAAATTTGAAGACACTCAAAATACACAGTGACCTCAACAATGGACTTGATTATACCAATGATCATGCAAATGGCACAGGACCAGGCAACTTTTTGTTCTGTTGTTCATGGGGTCACCATGAGTTAGAGCTAAATCAATGGCAACTAACAATGACAACAACAGGGATCCAGCTGGGGAAAAACAACAACAACCTTGCAAATTTCTAGAACCTGTACTATAGAAAGAGTATAGAAAGATGTGTGGGGAGAATACAGGATTTGCAGCTGAGAAATACAACCTCTCTATAGGGCTGTTCACAATAATGCTGTTAACTCTTTTGAGAGCTAGTGATCCAAAAGAAGGAGAGAACCAAATAGAAACCTCATTGTCTTTTATAACCAAATATTGGAAGTGACTACTTTAACTGTATTACCTTGGATGAGGTATGGTAAGGCCAAATGCAGATCAAATAAGAGAGAGAGAGAGAGAGAGACCATGAAAGTTTTAAAGCTTTTATTATACTCACATTTCCCTGGGAAGAAAGTAGGATGCTGAAATGCAAGGTCACTGAGGATATGCACCAGGAACAAGGTAACAAGCTGAAATTATAGGAGAGGATTTATGTATGGCAAGCAGGGAGGGGTTAGCTAGGTTTCTTTGGTATTCTGGGAATTGAGTATTTTGAGTAATTCTGCAAGCTCCAAGGCATAGAATCTGTCCCTAGGTGTTGGGCACTTGGCCCCAGGGCAATTAGGGCAGGTTTATAGTGGCCTAGGAGACCCTGGGTGGTGCAAATGGTTAATGCACTTAGCTGCTAACCAAAAGGTTGGGGGTTCAAATACACCGACAGGAACCTTGGAAGAAAGGCTGGGTGATCTATTTCAGAAAAATCAGCCATTGAAAACTCTATGGAGCATAGTTCTACTCTGACACACTTTTGGTGGCCATCAGTTGAAGTTGACTCGATGGTAGCTGGTTTGGTTTTTTGGTTTATAGTGGATCAAGAGTGTGAAAGCCCAATATGTAGAGTGGTTGGAGAGTGGACTTAATTAGTTGCTCAAAAAGAAGAGCTAACAGGCTGTCAAGACAGAATTTTAAGAAAAGAAAAAAAAAACTGTATTACAATTGACCCCTTGATGTCCTGACATCAGTTTTGAGCTTGATTATTTGGGTTATTAGGGGGCTTTAATTTGTGTTATAAAGGTGGCCTGAATGCTGGAGACTTCCAGGCAATAGGGCACAGGTTGCTCTCCATCATATTAAAAAACATTTTATTATGAAGGTAAAAAGGAGGAAGGCAAATATAAGAAGTCTTTGTAGGCTGGCCTGTAATCAATATGCCCTTTTATATGGCATCAGCCAAGAAAACAAATCTTAAGTCTCCAGGATCTCTAATAACATGTTGGTGGAGTTGTAAAATGTGTTAAAAGTATGAGTTACAGTTTTTATGACAGTAATGTCTTGGTGTATTTCTTGTGTCAAGGTAGAGGATCTGGAAGTTATCTTGTTGAAAGGTAAGAACTGATAGTTCAATAGGTGTATGTGAAGTTTAGTGGTATTTGTTTGTAACCAAGGGCAAAGAGTAGTTGTGGTGGTCTTGGGTGAAGAAATGAGTGGAAAATTATGGTGGGAAGCTGGAGTGAAGAGAGTAGGAGAAGCCACTTGGGATGGGGATATCCTCTCTGGTGGTAGAGGGCTGGACCAATATAAGACAGTTGCTTTCTGGAGAAAGCAGTAATCTCAATTAATTTTTAAGGGTGGCACAGATGGTACTAACCTCCATAAGATTTCCCTTTAAGCACTGGAGTGTAGAGGTGTATGTTTTGGCATAGAGTCAGAAGTATAACAGGATCATGGACGAAAAAAACATCAAACTCAAGAATCATACAAAAATCCATAATGTCAAAGAAAGAAAAGCAATAAATGTCCTGTGTCCAGTTTGCCTCTCCTTAGGAGAGACAGCCCATGTGTGACACTGGGCTCAGTGTCCAGGGGTGAAGTCGTCTCCAGCACAAGGGACAAAGTCATCTCATACGACAGGCAATGTCATCTCCAGTGGCAAGCTCTTGGGCTAGGGGGATGTCTTCAATGTGGGACGGGGGCATCCTTCCCAGGTGGATACCCACATGGGTTGATGGGGGTCATGTTTTTGTGGCTCTATGGTATTATAATAAGGCTGAGCCACTTGTAGAATTTGAAGGAAACATTGGGCCTGGAACTTTGACTTTCGGATATCTTTTAAATCAAGGCGCTTTGTGGGTGCACAGCTAGCAAAAGTGAAGTCAGCATTTATCATGCTGCTTTAATAGAACTAAATCGTCAAAACCTGACTAACATAATTAAAACCCCAATTAAGGGTAAAATCAAGCCAAACACATTGCTATTGAGTCGATTCTGGCTCACAGCTGAACTGCCCTATAGGGTTTCCAAGGAACGGCTGGTGGATTTGAACAGCCAGTGTTTGGGTTAGCAGCGAAGTTCTTAACCATTGTGCCACCAGGGCTCCTACTGTGCCATCAAAAACCAAAAAACCAAACTTGTTGCTGTTGAGTCAATTCCAACTCATAGGGACCCTATAGGACAGAGTAGAACTGCCCTATAGGGTTTCCAAGGAACTGCTGGTAGATTTGAATTGCCGACATTTTGGTTGCTCCCAGAGCTACACAATTAAGGGTAGTCACATCTAAAAGCTCCCAACAGTCCAAGCTTTTTCCCAGATGGGTGATAAAAGGTGTTCTGCTACAAGTAGGTTTTAGATTGTGTGGTCTGATTTGTGTACATGTAATTAGTAAGGTTTTAAATTGACGTCCAATTAAGATAGCTATAGCTGAGGTTGGAGTCTGTCGGACAACACGTCCTGCTTGACCACATCATTAACTGTAAGACAACACTGCATGGTACTCACATGTTTTACCCAATTTCTAGATAGCTAGGAGGCCATTAGAAAAAGGGCACCAATAACTAACACGGATTGCTCTATAAACATTATGTCCTTCTTCAGATCAAAGCTTGAAGACACGTTAACCCATAGAAAGTAGCTTTTATTACTTACAAGTATCAGATGGCATCTATACAACTGGAAAACTTCCGTCATGAGAAGTCCCCCTTCAAAAGGTGCCTGGGCAGAGATGATGACTTTTCCTTGCACACCCCACTGTCTGCCATGAGTGAGGAGCTTAAATAGGACCCTACCTACTGCTGGTCTCCCCCTGGCCAGGTAGGTCTGATAAGGTGGACTGTAAGTTTATGCTATATGTGCCCCGCCTGTACTATCACTGAGGAGACTAAGAAAAATTCCTCCCAGCTATTTTATACCCCAGGCCTAAATGACTAATTGTATCTTTTCAACCCTGCTAACAAATATCTTACTGCAACATGCCCCCCTGACTTCCTGAGGGGGAAGTGGTTAACCCAGAACTGTATCATTTTAACCTTGCTAACAAACATCAGGCCTCAGTGAGGGTAGTGGTTTGTTCTGAGGCCTAAACATGCCCGCAGGGAGAGGAATGGAGAAAACCATGGCCACCTGGCTTGTCCGAAGGACTTGCTCCTTTCAGAGTCCCAGAACCAGCCTGTAGGCAGGCCCTCCAGTTTAGCCGATGGCTATGGGCCTCTTGCCACGGCTGTTGTTTTGGTCGGGGATGGGCAAGCGGGCAAGATCTTCGACCTGCAGGACTTGCATTAGCTAAATTCAATGGCATGCAGGCCTCGGCATTTGCCATGTTTGGTTAATTAAAACAATGGCTTCCATGGAGGGTATGGACCACTGGATGACAAACTAATAAAAGCACCTAGACCGATACTAACAAGACCGGTAACCAACAGAATGCTGTGCAGCTGCACTTGACAGGCTTTTGTTTCCTGATGCTGATTTCCCTTCAGCATGTACTATTACCATGGAGGAGAGGGAGTCTGGTTTCATCTTTGTGGGAGATGGTGTTGACTTCATTATTGCCTCTGAATGAGTTTTTTATTTACTAAATAGAGTTTTCTATCTCCCTTTTTAATGGTTCACACTGTATGTGGGAATGGCCCTAGAGCAATAATTTCAGTTTCCTACAAGCGATCAGTAGTAGAACACAGATTAATTATCCGGCCCTTATAACCCAAATACTGGGCAAGATTTTTTGGGTGGTGGAAGTTCAGGCTCAAATAGGTCCCATAAAAATGGGCAAGTGTTGAGTCTGTAGAGAAATCTATGGTTAAGGGTCCCAGGAGAGTATGCGCCTCTGTTTGGCCTCCAGCCCTTATGGGGTAGGGGCAGGAACAAAAATCCATAAAAATATGGGGAGACATTATTAAACGGCCTCATCAATATAATGAATCTTTATACATATACAGGCAAAAAATATCCTCCTTTAAATATAGGAAGGTGTGATGGGAAGGTTTTTTCTTAACATTGGTATGAGGAGGTGTGAGTCAGTCAAAGGCCTTGAATTAGAAGACATTAAGGCCCAGTACAAGAGGGAGACCCATTTATGGGTCCATTTGCCATTTACTAATTTAAATAAGAGTTGTTTGAAGAGACTATTTTATGTTCCTCAATTAAACTATCCTACCTGAGACCAATCAGGGGTTCAGAATTTCCATTGAATGCCTTTTCCAAGAGCCTAGCACTGTGTATTCTGAGAAGTGAAATGTGTGCCTTGGTCACTATCAGTAATATCTGATATTCCTGTACAATTAAATAGTGTTTATACATGTGGGGAATTTTGTTTTTAAAGCCATTACAAAAAAATTAGAAAACATAACTGCAAGATTTGGAGGCAGGCAAGAAATGTCATCTCCCCACTAACATCACCAACACACTCAACTCTCATACCTCACCAAAAAATTACATGTAATGAAGAAAAGCTTGAGAAACTTGTTTGTGGAAGACATTGGACAAATATTCTGAGTTTGGTTGGAGTTATGATAATGCCTGCCTGAAGAGTCCATGAGTGGTGAACTCACAATCACAACACAAGTGGCTGAGGGTCGGGAATACTTTAAAGCTTAAGGATATTTACAAATCATTTTAAGGGAAAAGTTGTTGACTCAACTATGAAGGCCGTGAATACTAAATTCAGGGACTCTATTCCTTAAAAGGTAAAATTGCACCAAAAAAGCGGTCTTAGAAATGCAAAACACTTGTGAGTTCAAGTAGCCGCTTAGAAACTTACAAATAACTTACATGAACACGAACTACACCCGAAGAAACAAATACTGAAAAAAACTGTTACAACTCTTTATTAGATGACGTAAGTGGCTCTGAAAAGAGCCTTTGGTATTGATGACAAAGTAGCACACCTCTCACTTGGAGCTGGTATACTTGGTGACAGCCTTGGTGCCCTCGGACACTGCGTGCTTGGCCAGCTCCCCGGGAAGCAGCAGGCGCACGGCTGTCTGGATTTCCCTGGACGTGATCGTCGAGCGCTTGTTGTAATGGGCCAGGCGAGATGCCTCACCTGCAATGCGCTCAAAAATATCGTTGACGAACGAGTTCATGATGCCCATAGCCTTGGACGAAATGCCGGTGTCGGGGTGGACCTGTTTCAGCACCTTGTATACATAGACAGAATAGCTCTCCTTCCGGCTGCGTTTGCGCTTCTTGCCATCCTTTTTCTGCGCTTTGGTCACCGCCTTTTTAGAGCCCTTCTTAGGAGCTGGGGCAGATTTCGCCGGCTCGGGCATGATGGAAAAAAGCTACAAACTACAAGAAAATAAAAGAGCTTAACTGAAGGTTTTCATTTATAGTCTCGTCTTTTATAGGTCCACTATGCAAATGAAGACTTGAAGAATATTCAGATCTGATTTGATAATATATTAGCGGCTCTAGATTATGTAAATTTGATCGTATCGCAGCTCCCTTCTTATTGGTTGGCTAGTCACAAGATGCTTTTAACCAATCCAACCTCGCCTTCTACAAGTCCACCTAGAACTATAACAGGCTTCTTATTGCTCCCCTTCAGACACTTGGTCAGTGCTTTATCTTTGGCTGTACGTTTCCTACCACTATCACATCGCCATGTCTGGACGCGGCAAGCAAGGCGGCAAGGCTCGCGCCAAGGCCAAGACTCGGTCTTCCCGTGCTGGGCTCCAGTTCCCAGTGGGCAGAGTGCACCGCCTGCTCCGCAAAGGGAACTACTCCGAGCGGGTCGGGGCCGGCGCTCCCGTGTACCTGGCGGCGGTGCTGGAGTACCTGACGGCCGAAATCCTGGAGCTGGCGGGCAACGCGGCCCGCGACAACAAGAAGACGCGCATCATCCCGCGCCACCTGCAGTTGGCCATTCGCAACGACGAGGAGCTCAATAAACTGCTGGGCCGCGTGACCATAGCGCAGGGCGGCGTCCTGCCCAACATCCAGGCCGTGCTGCTGCCCAAGAAAACCGAGAGCCACCATAAGGCCAAGGGCAAGTAAAGCGCTCTTAAGCCACCCGTGAACACCTAAGAAATCAAAGGCTCTTTTCAGAGCCACCCAAGTTTTCTGAAAAGTGCTGAAATACACTTGAGCCCTAGATGATGTGTTTATTGGTACAATATTTAATTCTGCAGAGGAGCTCCATTCATCTGTTAACGTACGCCAGACAGTTTCACGTTTCAGAGAAAGTACTTGCCCCCTTCCTCAACCTAGTTAGATCAATTAATCTTTAAAATTGTCGCTCACATTTTATGCTCCATAAATGAAACCTTTCTGAAAAAAAGAAACTAAAAACTTTACAGCGTCCCTTTTACTGAAAAAATTGAAATGAACGCACTAAAAACACCAGATCTGCTAAGGAAGAACTTGCACTTCTGTTAGCAAAGATTATTACGGCTCTAGGCTATGTAGATAGTGTACCAAAATGACACGTTTGGAGCAAAAGTGCGTGTGTATATGCACATATTCTTATGAATAATTATGCGTATATTGTATATTTATATCAACTTGCAGTTAAAAAGGCCTAAAATATGAGGAAAAGAAATGAGAACAAAGAAGGATAGTTGGCCAATCATATTTCAGAGCGGGCCTTTTAAATTTGGAGATGACGGCATTTCCAACAATGTTTTGTTTCGGGGTTTTTTTTTTTTTTTTTTTTTCTTTTTTTTTTTTTTTGGTCTCGATTATTTTTCTTTAAAGAAAAACACTATTAATTAAGTACAGTAAAATCAAGCTTAAATGAAACCTTGCTTTTATGAACTAAATTTAAAAGTGAACTACGCTCGAAAGAAAATGTGACTAGTCAATCTTTAATGGCAATCCAATCACATTGCTCCAGAAAGCAATCAGAACCAATTAGATCACAGGGCGGGACGTATGAAAGGGACTGTTCTGTTGCTATAAATAAGGTCAGAAAAGGCATTGTTCTGCTCTGCAACTAACGCCCTCTTCGCTCCTGTCTTCATGGCTCGCACCAAGCAGACAGCTCGCAAGTCCACTGGCGGCAAGGCGCCGCGCAAGCAGCTGGCCACCAAGGCGGCCCGCAAGAGCGCGCCGGCCACTGGTGGCGTGAAGAAACCGCACCGCTACCGGCCCGGCACCGTGGCGCTGCGCGAGATCCGGCGCTACCAGAAGTCAACCGAGCTGCTGATCCGCAAGCTGCCGTTCCAGCGTCTGGTGCGCGAGATCGCGCAGGACTTCAAGACCGACCTGCGCTTCCAGAGCTCGGCCGTGATGGCGCTGCAGGAGGCGTGCGAGGCCTACCTGGT
>NW_004444051.1:8893682-8904588 GCF_000243295.1 Trichechus manatus latirostris
GAGGCGTGCGAGGCCTACCTGGTGGGGCTCTTTGAGGACACGAATCTATGCGCCATCCACGCCAAGCGTGTCACCATCATGCCCAAGGACATCCAGCTGGCCCGCCGCATCCGTGGCGAGAGGGCATAAACCAAGGTAGTTAATTGCCTCTATGTTGAAAAAGGCTCTTTTCAGAGCCACCTACTTTGTCAACAAAAGGTGTTGTAATGCATTAACTCATTTTACCCACTTTGGTGAAAAACGACTATTTTTCAGAAAAAAATCTTTTAAATCAGAATTGTAAGTACGCACTTGGTCTTTTTCCAGCATGGAATCTTATCTGTAAATCAAGTGTAATATTTTCCTTAATTTTAGGATGTCACTTCACATCTCACTGTCCAAAGATGCCTTTCAAACTGGAAAGTTGTATTTATGGAACAGCTCCTAAGTATTTTTGATCAAAAGAAAGGGTGCCAGTTGCTGGTGAAGGAACTTGCACCTAATATGCAGCTTTATTTCCTTACATTGTGTAAGAACGGGGTCTTTAAACAGAAAAATCACGACGTTTATGATTAATTTTATTAACAATGTTTCTGGTGAAAGTGTACACACACAGCAAATTAGGTTCCCATTTCACAATTTCTGTGCATATTGTTCAGTGACATTGGTTACGTCTTCGCTAAGAAGCACTGTACCCCTGGGTGATATTTTTTATGAGCTAATCTATTACTTGGCTGAAAAGTGACCTCTGGGAGTGGCTCTTCAGTTCAACGTTTAAAGGGTATCTCAGGGCAATAGTCTCAAGGTTTCCTCTAGTCCATTAACTCTGGCCTTTTTTAGGAATTTGAGTTTTGTTCTGCATTTTTCTCCCATTCTATAGGGGAGCATCTACTGTGTCCCTGGTCAGAACTGTCTGCAGTGGTAGCTGGGCACCATCTAGTTCTGGTCTCAGGTTAGAAGAGGCTGTGGTTCACGTGGGCTGTTAGTCCTGTAGACTAGTTTCTTGCTTAAGTCTTTGGTTTCCGTCTTTCTCTTTCGCTCCAAATGAGCACAGACCAATAGTTGTATATTTTATGGTTGCTTACAAGCTTTTAGGACCCCCGACGCTACTCACCAAACTAGGATGTAGAACATTATCTTTATGAATTGTTATGCCAATTAACCGAGTTGTCCCAGGAGACTATGGTCTTCAAACCCTGTAAACCAATACTTTGAGGTGTTTGGTTATGTCTAGGAAGTACCCATAACTGTGCCCCCTATGCACTTTATTACATATATCAATATATAATCAGCACACACAAATATGTATATACATATGCCTACAGATACACCTATGCATCACAGCCATACACTCACATGTGCCTTCCCATACACGTATATACCTACATATCTACCTATTTAACCACATGCATATTTTTTGGTTGTTATTACAATTAAATGTTGAAGTCTAGAGTCAAGCCTAAGGACACCAAATGAGATTAATAGTTTTACAATAAGCATTCACTCCACTGGATGAGACTTAATAGCCAAAAAACAGACCAGATTTTTTTTCAGACAGAGAAATTGGACTTCATCTCACGTACTGTGGACATGTTATCAGGAGGGACCAGTCCCTGGAGAAGGACATCATGCCTTTTTGGTAAAGTAGAGGGTCAATGAAAAAGAGGAAGACCCTCAATAAGATGGATTGACAGTGGCTGCAACAATGGGCTCTAGCATAGCAACAATTATGAGGACGGCGCAGGACCGGGCAGTGTTTCGTTCTGTTGTACATAAGGTTGCTATGAGTTGGAACCAACTTGACAGCACGTAACAACAACCTACCTAGCTTCCAAGAATAATAAATCACTTTCTACTCTTGTTTTGTTATTGTTTATAAAATGCCTGTATGCTTCCACAATGTTTTTGTCTTTTTTTTTTTTACCCATCAAAATGTAAGTTCTACTGTACAGAAGTTTACCTTTGTGGGCACTAATTGCTTTAAGACTGTTTTGGATTTTCCCCCTAAAAAAAAAAAAAAGGGACTTTGGGACAAAATATTAGCATAGAATTTGAGGTTGTCTTCATCTCCTGATTGACCTGACATTGAAGAATTTCAACTCCAATAATTTTTTTATTTATCCATCTTTTCCTATCTTGTTAAGTAAAATGATTTATTTGACAAGGCTCTCCTACTTGTCTAACATGATTTTTTTATTTTTTACGGTGCTTCATTCTGGCTTAAGTCCAGTCTCTATACCTGGGTTTCTTAGAAATACACTGAATATCCACTTTATTCCAAAGCCCATGCTATCAAAGTTTGGAAAGAAATTTTTAAATGTAGAAAGGGTGAAAGCAGAATCCTGAAGCTGTGCTGTGTTAATATTGAATTTTAGCTGAACTCTGCTAAATTGGAAAACAGCACTGGCTAAAGAAATCTCCCCACCTTTCATCTTCAGGAAAATGGCTTGCTGGAAATAATCACCCTTCCCCATCCGACTGACATGAAACTCATGAATGGCCCCTTGTTTACCTATGACAAGGCAGACACAGACCCTCCAAATACCCATTTCTTGCCTCATAAATGAGTAACTGAATTCCTTGTCCCTACTGATCAATCAGAAATAAAGTACTTGTTAACTAAACTTTGGTTAAGCTTCTTTCCTTCCCCCTAGGCCCTGAACTTCAGCCCACCCTCAGCCTGAGCCAACACATTATCTCTCTTTAAGGAGCCCCTCCCTGAAAATAGAGTGACAGTGTAAAACATTCTGGTTTACTGATGAGGTCAACCACTCATCACACTTCCTCACACCCAGGTTTTTTTGTATCCTTACTTACTCTCAGTCTCTATTTAAAAAAAAAAAAAAAAAGTTTTCCCCTCTTTAAGATGCTTCCAGATCTTATGACCAAAGTGTTCTCCCCACTTTTGTTGTCCCCCTCTGTCACTATTACAAAAATTCTTATCCCTTTTCCCCATTTTCTTTCCAAATAAAGCCTCTCCTTATCAAACTCTACATGTGGTTTTTATTTGACAGCTGCCTATAGAAAACAATGCAAGCAGCATATGTGAAATTTTTTAGTAACCATATGGCTAGTAAAAAGGCAGCTGTAATGATTTTAATAATGTATTAAACACCAAAATATCTAAAATATTACCATTTCCACATATCATCAATATAGAAACATATTTAATGCAATATTTTACATTCCTTTTTTCATACTAAGTCTTTGAAATTAGGAGTATATTTTATTCAGTTTGGTGCTAATTTTTTATTGAAATACTTGATCTGTATGTATGTTCCATAAACTCTACAGTTGAAAAAATAAATTCATATGCCCAAATTGTGCAAACTTAACTAAAAGCTTTTAGATTTAAATTAATTAAAATTACACAAAAATAAAAATCCAGTTCCTCAGCAGCACCAGCCATATTTCAAATGATCAACAGCAACACGTGGCTCTTGACTACCATATTAGACGATGCAGTCCTAAGGGGGATATTGTTGTTGGGGTGATGGAGATTGCTGGGTAAATTGGAGTGCGGTTGTTAGTTGCCACCGAGCCTCATGGCAACACCATGTGTGCAGAGTAGAACTGCTCCGTAGGGTTTCCAAGGCTGTAATCTTTATGGAAATTGTGAGAGCCCCCAAACTGAGGCACTTGATTCTAATAAAATGGCGGGCCTAAGTCTGAGACCACACTCCATTTTAACTTCTGCTAACTGTTATTTACCTTTGAACAGATTTCAGGACTGTAAGTAGGCATGAAACTGATTTAGAAAATAATATTGGAATCATTATTCCCTGTCCTTGAGCATAAAGAATGTGACCCAGCTAGAGCTGGGCTCACAAGGGCTCACAAGGACTCGCAAGGACACATCAACTGAGCCCTGTGGTGTAAGGACAATAGCTAGGACAATCCTGGAAAATATCTTTTTTAGGGAACCTTTCACATAAGCCAATCAAACAGAACATAAAAGACTTTCCACTCTTATCTTTTTCTCTTAGCATTTAGTAAATAGAAAATTTGTTGGACCAGTGAGGACCCTCCTGACTGTCATTACTGAAACCTGTACCAGTGATTGTTAAGAAAGAATTCAAAATGTAGGATCACAGTTTCTAGCCAATCTATGAAAAGGTGAAGCTTTCAATGGTTTTGTACATTTGCAATGTTAATATATACAGATGACTGTGTAATGTTCCTTGGACTCAGACAGACATGGCTGTGGCAGCATGCTTGTCTGTTTTTCCACTTTTGTCTTTTCTGTAATTTCCATGGACTGGGGCAGCCATGGCTCTGGCAGCATGGTTGCCCATTTCCCACTTTTGCCCTTTTGAATATCTGCTGAATAAAACTTTCTTTTTGCTTAAGTAAACTTTGTGATTTTTTTTTTTTCCCTACACCATAACTAAGGAAATGTTTTTCTCTGCAGATAAGCAAAGGATGTGAGAAGAATATTTCCAAAGGGGGTCTTAATGAAAATGGCTTATCAGAAATCTGCTGCATAAGCAGCCCTTAGGAAACATCTTACTCAAGAAGCTATTTTAACAGAATATTCTCAGAAAGAATGTCCTGTGATTATCTTATGCCAATCCTGCATAACCTCCTTTTTCACATATTTCTGCAATTTAAGCAAATGACCTATCTAGATAACTCACATATGCACTTTTTACCAATCCCCTTCCATTCCCACGCTTTAAGACGTCCTGCCTCCCACTTCTCTAAAATTGTTAAGCACCAGTCAGAAATGTTGTAAGTTCCTGATATCCCAATATAAACGTACCTGCTCACCTTCAGTTCTTCCAAGCATTTGTTTTCCCTCTGTGGTCTCAGCCTGTCCCAGGTTCTAACTGTCTCTCTCTCAGCCTCCTTATTTTAACAGAGTAGGCGTTCTTGCCCTTTGACCAAACCGATTGCCACATCTTTGTCCCGCCCAGCGAGTGGAAGATTCGAACCGTTGACCTTCAGGTTATCAGCAGAGCTCTTAACTACTGCGCACCAGGGAAACTTGTGTGCCACCCAGGGACTCCTACATTGGAATAGATAGATTTCAATGTAATCATGTAAATTTAGTACTGACTTCTAAAACCAAAGCACTGACTTTCAAAAATTGAGAGGGTCATTGGGAGGGAGAGTCTGAGAGGCACGGAAATGGGATTTCCTCAGGTAATTACAATAGCTATCAATTACTGTGTTGAGTGTTTGATCCACATTTTAAGTTCTTTCTGATATATGGATTAACGTTTCTATTCAAAAGATGAACAAATTAACTTTAAAATAAGAAAACACAGCTGATGTCACAAAATAGATCCTAGACCTCTGAAGGTGAGATATAGGAGTCTGGAGAGTACAAACAAGGGGCCCTGCACATGCCTGGTTCTAACAGACACCCCAGCTCATTCACTCATCTTGCGCAATGTTCTCTCCCCACTCCCCAGGACCATTTTACCAATCGCACTATTTTACCTTGATTTAAAGTGCACAAAAAGGCTTCTCAGGGAGGAGCGAAGCAAGAGACTCTTTTACATTTCAGATGCCGTTTAAAATGTATAATTTCGATCGATAACTTGCCTACGGTGTGCAAGAATCCTAAATAAAATTTGAAACATAGATGTTAGCTTAATAAGTATAATCATTTCAGATACTTAATAAACAATTTTTTTCATGCCTTTAAACAGAGCGTATTGCAGAAAATTTAGGGAACGACCATGAAGACAAAAATGAAGCTTAGTCTCCTACCCACTAAAATCTGTAGGCTGATGTCTTTGAGGGAGAGGATAAATTACGTTCCCATCTTTGCCCCTCCCTCCTTCCTACCACGTCCGCTTTAGTGGTTCCCAACAAGGTCCGCATCGGGGCTATAAATGTAGAACTCGGATTCACTTACCCTGAAGCTTGCTGGACTCGTCGCCTTTGAATCTTGTAGTTATGTCTGGTCGTGGTAAAGGCGGAAAGGGCCTAGGAAAGGGCGGGGCAAAACGCCACCGCAAGGTTTTGCGCGATAACATCCAAGGAATCACAAAACCTGCCATCCGGCGTCTGGCTCGGCGCGGCGGTGTTAAACGCATTTCTGGTCTTATCTACGAGGAGACGCGTGGAGTACTCAAGGTTTTCTTGGAGAATGTGATCCGTGACGCTGTCACCTATACGGAACACGCCAAGCGTAAAACTGTCACTGCTATGGACGTGGTCTATGCGCTCAAACGCCAGGGACGTACTCTGTACGGATTCGGCGGCTAAGTCTGAGCTCACACTTAATGTAGCAATACTGAAGGCCCTTTTCAGGGCCATCTATCCACTCACTAGAAAGAGCTAACTACTTTTATAGTATTTCCTTTGCTAATATCTTCACTAACATCTTGGAGTTACTAGACATCCTAATTTCCATGGTTTCAAATGTAACCTTCGCTTCTTTGGTGGTGTAGTAGCTACATAAGGGCTGCTAACCAAAATGTCGGCAGCTCGAACCCACCATCCACTCCGCGAGGGAGATACGAAGTCTTTAGTTAAGCCATCAATCTTGGAAGCCTTATGGGCAGTTGTCCTCTGCCGCGTAGGATCGCTGAGTCGAAATCACTCAACAGCAGTGGTTTTTTGTTTAAACTTCCAAAATGGGTCTTTGAAGATGAATGGGTTAAACTTAAGCTATACAGTGTTGGAGATTTTGTATCTTAACTTGTAGAACAAGAAATACTCGTGCTCTTGCAATATATAGAGTACATTCTTCCCAAAGTTATTGAACTAAGTAGCATTTTATTTCCTGGTTCTTTAGGTTTTCTTTAAACCAGTTATGGAGATCGTTCCGACGCATGGTGACACCGTGCACCAGAATATAGCTGCTCCATAGCGTTTTCACTCGCTGATTTTTCAAAAATAGAGCGCCATTTCTTTTTTCAGAGGCGCCTTTGCTGGACTCAAATGACCAGCCTTTAGGTTAGCAGCTGGTTGTGTTAACCATTTGCACCATTCAGGGACCTCAAAGCATTCTTTAACCTCACGTAATCAAATTCAAAGAATTTTACATTTTCTCTAGACCATCTACTAATTGTATGCATTAAAAGATCTAGAGTACTTCTATTTTTCTGCAAATTTGAATAGTCTTACTGGGAAACCATTTTTAGGTAATAAGTAATCCATTAGAAGCTATTCAACTGTCACATATGACAAAAAAAAAAAATTCAACAAGTGCTTGGCATCCAGGTGGGCAGCCCAAGGGAAAGGGGAGAATGAGAAAAGCTCAGGTTGGACTGTGGAAAGTGATAGCACCTGTGCAGTCCTCGCTGGCACATAGGGGCTTACTTTCTCTCTCTCTCCCTTAAAGTATTAATAGTTGGATAATCTAAACTGACTGATACTATTTATTAATCCACCAAAAATTAGGGGTTTGTCTGGTCTTGTCATATCAGGTCTCATATTCTATAAACAAGGCAAAGGCTTTAATTCATTCATCTCTCAAATGTGGTTTCTTTTCTGCTATAAAGCCAGAAAACAAGCTGCACAGACATTGAGCCCTGACCTGGGACTCAGCCATGTTCAAGATTTTCTCCTGTGTCAGTACTTGCAAAGAAAAAAAAAAAAAGGCCTACAGTAAGGGCCTGAAAGACTGTCTTCTGTGTCTTGGCTTCTACATGAGGTAGTTGGCAGCAGCCCACTTAAAGTCAGGTCCAGGTATTTGCGCTCCCTCCTACCTCTAACAAAGATTCCTGACTGATAGTTAATAACCAGTCAGGGCACTGTGGGAGATGGTTATGTAAGTTAACTTTCTTTTCCTTCTTAAATGTCTTATTTTTCCTGATGGTTAGAGTGCTGGACACACTTTTAAGGTGGCTTCCATGATCCATACCTCCTAGTGTTCATCTTTATGTGATCCCAGCTCCTTGAGTGTGGACAGGAACTGTAACTTGCTTCTAACCCGAAAATACAGCAATGATGATATGTAAATGATGCTGTGTATATGATTATGTTACCTTAGATTGTAGCACCTGTCTTGCATAACTCTCTCCTTGCTGGTTTTGATGTACTAAGTGTTCATGTTGGGAGATTCAAATGACAAGAAACTCAAAGGGCTTTTTAGGAACTCAGAAAGGTCTCCAGCAAACAGCCTGCAAGGGCCTCCAGCTAATGGCCAGCAAGAAAATTAGACTCTCATCCCTCCTAAAACCTCAAACAAACCCTGCCAACCTCCTTAGTGAGACTGGAAGCTGATGCTTCCCCAATCAAGTATACAAGAGACCTCAGCCTTGTCTGACACCTTTTTTGCAGCATTGCACAGGAACCTGCTAAGCCATGCCCAGACTCACAGATGTGTTTTATCCGAAGCCACTCATTGTGGGGTAATCTGTTGTACAGTAATAGATAGTTTGCTAAAACACTTGGCATCTAGAACAATCCAGGCCCAACCTGAAAGATATGATAAAATGAAACTTCAATCTATATCTAAGAGGGTTATATTTTCTTTTTTTCTTTTCACTAACTGAAGGTAGGAAATACAGAAATGAAATTAAAAAACGATGTCAAAATTAGGGTTTCAGAGACTATTTCAACACAATGTACGATTGGCGATCATAAAAAACCTCAAGGAAGCACAAGTTAAAGAAAATAATAAACTTTCTTTTTAATAAAAATTTGTAGAATAACCTTGGATACAGCTGACTGTAATAGTAAACAAACAAACAAAAAACTTCAGGGGCTTTAAAACAGTATTATTTGTTGTACAAATATATCCTTCCCTAAAGGGAAACGAAAGCCCAAATAAATCAGAGTCCCAAAGTCTCATATAACTTAGAACAGGTTGAATTTGAAATGTAAAGCATGCCTGCAATACCATTTTAAATATTTTGATGTTAGAACTCTCCACATTAAAGTGACTGGCTCTGAAAAGAGCTTTTGAGGAGTGAATTCTAGAAAAACTTCTACTTGGAGGTGGTGTTCTTGGTGACAGCCGTGGTGCCCTCCGACTGGGCGTGCTTGTCCAGTTCCTCGGGCAGCAGCAGGCACACGGCCTTCTGGAGATCCCTGAACGTGATGTTCGAGCGCTTGCTGTAATGCATCAGGAGCGACGCCTCGCCCGCGATGCTCTTGGAGATGTCGTTGATGAACAATGATGTCCATTTCCTTGGATGAGATGCCGGTGTCGGAGTGCACCTGCTTCAGCACTTTATAGACATATATAGAATAGGTCGCCTTGAGACCTCTTTTACCTTTCTTGCCATCTTTCTTCCGCACCTTGGTAAGGGCCTTTTTGGGGCCCTTTTTAGGGGCCGGAGCAGACTTGGCAGCTTCTGGTATTGTAAGTAATCACAGTAAAGAAAAAAAAAAAAAAAAACTACACTACTAGAAATTTCAAAAGACCAAAAATTCTCGAGTATTTACATCGCGTATAAACAAAAAAAATTGAAAAAAAAACCCACTGCCATAGAGCCGATTCCGACTGATAGTGACACCATAGGGTATCCAAAACTGCCTTGGAAGGTAAACAGCCGGTGGTTTTGAACCCGCGACCTTTCAGTTAACAGCCACTCACTTTAACCACCTCACCACCAAGGTTCCTTATACTGTGTACAGGCAAACAAAAACCCCCAAAATCCATTGCCGTCGAGTCGATACTGATTCATAACTACTCGGTAGCGACCGAGGACCTCCAAATCTAAACATCTATTGGCCCAAAGTTAGCCAATACATTAAAAGTACGTAAATGAAGAATTCTTACAAATCCTTTTTTTATTGGCTAGAATTTGAATACCTTGCAGCAAATTCCGTAGGTTGATTTATAATATTTTTGTTACTACTTTATTCACTAAGAAAATCGAAAAAAAAAAAACTTCTTTTATTCTTAAATTAATTGTGAATTGTCACATTTGGAAGTGAAAACCAAAGAAAGAAATCCGTTTATTAGGCCGAGTCCTTTGGGTTTTTCACTACAAATCGTCTCGGGTCACTCGCGTTAGAATTCCGAGTTGCTTGACCACTATGGTATCCTAAATATTCTCATAGTACTCTCGATTGCCGCCGTCTTCTGCAAGTTCCCACATTGTAAAAGTTCCCTTGACATTAAATCACGGCAGACATTCTATAACGCAACAAGAAAGAAACGGAGAATAGTGTTAAATAATCAGAGTTTGAATCAAACCCGATGTTGAAGAGCCTGGGATTCCAGAACATTAAAATTTTGCTGCGTGTACCCTGAACAAGTTTATCGTGGAAGATCAGCCTTGAGTGAATTAGATACGTAAATGCAAATGTAAAGAAGCCGGGGTTCATGACAAGATGCTTTGGCAATGAACATTGAAATAGTGGAATGAGGAAGGGAAATAAAGTCTGGATGAGAACGGGTTAATTAAGGAGATTAAAAAAAGGCGGGTGTTTTTGAAAAGTAAAACTCTAAGGAAATTTCAAGCATATTTTATTTCGTATATCCAACCAGGATATTAGGTTAATATGAATTAACAGACTTGTGAGTCATGGTTTTATGTGTGAAGCGTTAACAAAGAAACTAGTATGCGGACAATTATTTTCAAAAGGAGACCGGGGGCGGGTGGGTGTTACTATGTAAAGTTAACGAATCAGAAACTTGCACTCAAAGGATAAACCAATCGTAAACTGCTCAAGCACTTCCGGAAGTTAGCAAGCGAAGGAAAACAGGAATTGCCGTTAATCCAATCAGAGCGATTCTGCTCTTGTATAAATAGGGGAGCAAACGTACTGTTCTAGTGCGGTTAATTTGGGGGACAAATATGGCTCGTACCAAGCAGACAGCTCGCAAGTCCACCGGCGGCAAGGCGCCACGCAAGCAGTTGGCCACCAAGGCGGCCCGCAAGAGCGCGCCGGCCACCGGCGGCGTGAAGAAGCCGCATCGTTACCGGCCCGGCACCGTGGCGCTGCGCGAGATCCGGCGCTACCAGAAGTCGACCGAGCTGCTCATCCGCAAGCTGCCGTTCCAGCGGCTGGT
>NW_004444051.1:8905194-8920443 GCF_000243295.1 Trichechus manatus latirostris
GTCTTGGGCTTTCCCCGATCCCTCCTAGAGCTTGAAGGATCCCGAGGCGCCTTTGCTCACCAGACTTCTGAGGCCCAGCTTGATGAGTTATGAGTTATTCATGTCGCCGGCGGCCTCCAGCTCCTACCTTCGACAGAAATGTACTCCTACACCAACATTTAGGTCTCAGACACCGAGGGACCCGTGGCCTTGCGCCCTATTGCGTACTTGGGGCCCTTATTTACCCGAGTTTTCTGTGCCAGTGAGGAGCCTTGGTGGGGCAGTGGTTAAGCAGGCGGCTGCGAGCTGAAAGGTGAGCGGTTCGAACCCGCCAGCAGTTATAGAAAGACGGCAGACGGCTTCGATAAAGATGTACAGCCTTGAAAACCCTAGGGGACAGTTTTACTCTGTCCTACAGGGACGCTATGAGTTGGGATCGACACAATTGGGCCTTTTTTGTTTTTGCTTTTTTTGTGTGGTGGCGGGGAAGTGTAGTTCCTTGCAAAGGCAGCGGCTGCAGCTGTCGCATACATGCCTGAGTGTGGATGAAGAATGCGGGAATCATAAGCCCCAACTTCTTAGCTGACACCTTCCAGGGAATCTCTAAACTTTCCTTAAATACTCCTATCTTAATCCCTAAATTAAGTGGCGTGAGAGCCCCTAATTCTCATTAAAACATACACAAATCCTTTCTCAGTTAAAAGGTCTCCCTAACAGAAAATACTGTCTCTGTTTTCCTCTCCACAAAAAAAAAACCACACACACACACACACACACACACACACAGCTATCTGTATCCTGTTTTACACAGACAGTATCTTCACAAGGGAGTAACATTCCTCATGATTAATGGATGGCAACTGAGGGGACTTCCGCTCTGAAAGCATACATGCTGTTATTTGGGAATGCGGAAGGGAAGGAACGGTGTTTAGTATTTAGGAACCTATATGCCATTTGAAAGAATTTTATCTCTAAACACTTCAGCAAATTCCTCAGTTTCAAGATAAGGAGAGATACACTTAACTGCATAGTTGAAAGGCTTCTATTAATTTCTAAAAATAGGCTTTTACCTTCAGGATCACTAGGAAAAGAGGTTACTTAAGTGATCAATTTAATGAGGACAAAAGCTGTACACAGGCCGGTTAGCCATCATGAAAATTCCTGGGAGTTTCTAGAAGAAATTTTAGTTTTTGGAAGTGTGTCAGACATTAGGTCTTGGGTGTGGAGAACTAAGAAGTCTGGCTTCATAAGTAAAACAGATGAACTATCTAGAATTAATAACTGGAGTCTCAGATAACTTGTAATGTGCTGACCTCCTAATATGCTGGGTAAAGGCATTCCATGTTAAGATATGGTTTCCTATAGCCTGTACTTTGTAATTGCAGCACAAGTGTTTTAATGTGTATTTCTGTCTCACCAGATGTTGACTGTGGAGACGTGGGGATCTAGTGGGCACAGAAAACATCCTGTTAAATCCACTAAGACATCTAGTGGATGATCCTTTGCCCAAAACAAACCCTCAGGAAATTAGTCAAATTGAAATTTCACATACAAAATTACTGAATAAACAGAATTAACATTTAGTACATTCCTGATTACAAGAATAAACATCAGAGAGTTCATATAATTTTAATAGATAAGTTGGCTAAATACAAGTAATAACTAACATTTACTGACTGGTTGCAATGGGCCAGAAATCGTGTATTATCATATGACTCCTCCAAAAATTCCATAAAGTAAATTCAACAGTTATCTACTAATATTATCAATTATACACAGTTATTACTTTACAGATAAGGAAACTGAACCTAAGAAAGTTTCAGATAATAATTGGTAGAGCCAAAACTTTTACTTTCTTACTTTCTTAAATTATCAGCATCAGCACAATTCTTATCATTAACCCCTGAGGATTTTATTACCTGGGGAGCTCTCAAAGGAAGAGTGACCTGTCTATATTGACACGATCTTACTTCTTTCATATACGTGTATTAAAGCCATGAACGGGTTTTGTAATTTACAAGGTCCTATAGTGTCACTATGACTTGAAATCAACTCAACAGCAATGGGTTTATGTGGCTGTGAAGTTCTGTTGTACTACAAAATAATCATTACAGTCTATTGCACAGAAATCCCACAAGTGTACCTGTTAATGGATTGAACTGTGTTCCAGAAAAAATATATTGTAAATCCTAACCTCAATGCCTATGGTTATAATCCCATTTGGGAAAGGGTTGTCTTTGTTATGTTAATGAAGCAGGATTAGTGTAGGGTGTGTTTTGAGTTAATCTCTTTTGAGATAAAAGAAAATTAAACAACAGAAATGAAGGGAATGAAGCCGAGATGGGAGTAAAAGAGAGGCCAAGCCATATGAAGATTGTCCAGGAGCAGAAGCTCAAAGAGACAAGGACCTTCCCCTCCAGAGCCAACAGAGAGAGAAAGCCTTCCCCTAGAGCAGGCACCCTGAATTCAGACTTCTAGCCTCCTAAACTGTGAAAAAATAAATTTCTGTTTCTTAAAGCTATCCACTTATGTTATTTCTATTATAGAAGCACTAGAGAACTAAGACAGTACCCAAATAAAAATATAACATCAACATGGACAATTTTTTTACCTTTCTGCCTATATCACTCAAGTAGTTATCTATATGGTTAAGCCATATTCAAGAAAAATAACAAAAATTTTAAATGCATACACGATGGTGGTGTTAAAAATCAGATGTCGTTTTAAATGAATTTAATTATATTGAGGAAAGAGAGCCTTGGTGGCATACTGTCATAATGTCATAGTGTCACACCTGTTAGCACGCTAAGTTGGATATCCATTTCAGGCTTGCATGGTTTCCTGTGAGCAGATACAATTCAAAAAAACAAATTTGCCATCACTAAATGACCAGTAGTTTTACCTTAAATATTTAATAACTAAAAGTCAAGACAATTCAGAAATGCCATTTCATTCTTTACCCACATCTTCTTTACCCCATGTGCCCTCAGGTAAATATTGATATTTTACATCTTGCAGTTGTTACTGCAAAGATATTGTAAACATTGTGTATGTGCCTGTGTTGCACTATGTCTTAGTCATCTAGTGCTGTTCTAACAGAAATACCACAAGTGGACAGCTTTAACAAAGAGAAGTTTATTCTCTCATAGTTCAGTAGGCTACAAGTCCAAATTTAGGGCATCAGCTCTAGGGGAAGGCTTTCTCTCTCTGTCGGCTCTGGAGAAAGGTCCTTGTCATCAATCTTCCCTTGGTCTGGGAGCTTCTCTGCACGGGAACCTCAGGTCCAAAGGATGCGCTCTTCTCCCCGTACTGCTTTCTTGGTGGTATGAGATTCCCATGTGTCTCTGCCCACTTCTCTCTTTTATATCTCAAAAGAGGTTGGATTCAGACACTATCTAATCTTGTAGACCTCATCAGTATAACTGCCGCTAATCCATCTTATTAGATCATAGTGATTGAATTTACCACACATAAGGAAATCACATCAGATTACAAAATGGTACACAATACTGGGAATCATAACCAAGCCAAGTTGACAGATATTTTTGGGGGACACAGTTCAATCCATGACACACTATTAAACAATAAGAACTTTACTGGAGACAGTGTTGCCTCAATACCCCAGACTGACATACTCAAGAAGGTAAGGGAGACAGTTGGTAAATCAGACCATAGAGAAGTTCACAAAAGGGGAATGCTTGGCTTCCTATTCAGAAAAACAGAAAACTAAACCACTGAATCCAATTAATGATTAATATCTTGGTATTACCCCACCCATTTGAAGGGATTAAAACAGTCAGTTTAAAAAAAAAAAAAGAGCAAATATTTATTTTTCTCTTAGTTGGTCTCTTGGTTATGATTTTTTTAAATTTCATTTCATTTTTTAATGAAAATAAACAAATCAAAATATGCTCCCATTTAAAAATTTCTACACATATTGTTCAGTGGCATTGGTTACATTTCACATCGTGTCAACATTCTTGTCATTTCTGCTCCAGTTGTTTCAACCCATTAATTTAAACTCACTGCCCCTTAAATTTCTCATATATTTTTTAGAGTTACTATTGTCACTTTGGAGCCCTAGTGCCATAGTGGTTAAGAGCTTGGCTGCTAATCCAGACATCTTCAAATCCACCAGCCATTCCTTGGAAACCATACAGGGCAGTTGTACTCTGTCCTATAGGGTCACTATGAGTTGGAATCAACTCAAAGGCAAGGGGTTTGGTTTTTTTGGTTTGTTTCACTTTGGTTTCATATATATATATATATTTAAGCACCATACTTAAAGATGACATTCTTTACTTTCTGAACTAAACCTTTTTTTAGTTTCATTTCAAGGTTTGAGGAGTATCCCAGGGTAATAGTCTTAGGAGTTCCTTCATTGTCAGTGGCTCCTGTAAGTCTGGATTCTTTGGAAATTTGAAGCTCTGTTCCACAAGTTTTTTCCTTTCTATTAGGATCCATCTATGGTGTACCCAACTGAAAAGTTCGGTAATGGTAGCCAGGCACCATTCAGTTCTTCTGGTCTCATATTAGAGGAAGCAGTGGTTTATATAGAGGTTAGTAGTACTGTAGTTCACTTGCTTCGCTGATTCTTGGGCTTTCTTCTTCCTCCAATGCTCCAGATGAATGGAGATCAATTGTTGTATCTTAGATGGCTGCTCACAAGCTTTTAAGATCCCAGACAGTGCTCACCGAACTGGGAGGTAGAACAGAACCTTTAAAAACAGTAATATGCTGTTGTTCAGTAAACCTTTATCTAAAGCAGAATTCAAAAAAAAAAAAAAAAACAGTAATGTGCTAAGTGACTAGGTTGTCCCACAAGACATGACCCTAATCCTTAAAACCAAGAAAAGTAGTCCCATGAAGTGTTTGGTTATGTCTAAGTAGTATCAGCAGCTATAGCCTCATTTTAACATAAAATGCATTTTATCTTTGTTGTCGTTGTTGAGAATATACACAGCAGAACATAAGTCAATTCAACAATTTCTACATGTACAATTCAGTGACAGGGATGACATTTTTTGAGTTGTGCAACCTATCTCACCCTCCTATTTGAGCTGTTTCTTCCCTACTAACATAAACTCACTGCCCCCTAAGTTTCTTATCTAAACTTTCAAGTTGCTGTTGTCAAATTGATCCCATATAGATAGATCTTAAAAGAGCACAATGCTCAAGGCAGACATTCTTTACTAGTTAAAATAAACTATCGTTTGATTTTTAGAAGACTTCAGGAGATATTCTTGGTTTAAGGTTTAAAGATTATCCCAGGGCAATAGTTTCAGGGGTCCTTCCAGCCTCCATGACTCCAGAAAGTCTGAATTCCATGAGATTTTGAAATTCTGTTCTGCATGCAGCCTTTTTTGGGGGGAGGAGGGGAGAGTTGTTGTTGTTTTCCAAAATTATATGTAACATAACAATTGCCAATTTGTCCTTTTTCTTATGTACAGTTTAGTAATGTTATACATTAGTCCACTTGTACAATTTTCACTCCTTTGATATGACCTTTTCATATAACCTTAATCACTTGAGTTATATGATGAACTTCATTACTCTCAAAACTTCTGTACAAATACTCTAGTGCTCAAAATGCATGTGAAAATGATTGGAAGTTCAATAAAAATTTGAATAATTTTGTCATAAATGAACATTGCTATTCAAAAAATTAGATGTTAATTCACAGGTTTTAGGAAACTTTGGTTTTAACCTTGTCATTGTTATTTACTAGCCATTTGACACTGGGTAAGTTATTTTGTTTCTTTCTCCATTTCCTCAAATATTGAACAGAAAATTGGATTTATATTATAAAGCTCTGAGCACAGAGCCTGGTACATGGACATTTTAATGGATGATTGATTTTTTATTTTTTGACCAGCCAGGCCTATGGTTTGGGGACATTTTCTATGTTGTAACTGATGACTGGCAGCAATCACTGCTTCCCATCACAGGAGTTGGCAGTGTTACTTGCTTCCAGGGCCGGATTAAGGCATGTGAAGGACCTAAATACTGATAATCTATGGTGCTCCCTCTTCTGCTTACTCATGCATTCGAATGGGATACGTGAGTCATATATATACGTGTCTGTGTTTGCATGTCTTGACTTTAACATAACTATCCATAACGTCACTTTTTTTTCAATGCAACTATGATATTAGCGATTGAATGCAAAAGTAGAGTATGCCATTTTATAAGAATGAGATGAGCTGGATTATAAAAGTTTTAGTTCATGAAGGGTATTAAGATTTTTATTATATACTATGTTTTCTAAAAAAAGAATGTTCCACATAATTACAACAAATAAAAAATTGACTTTCACCAATTTTGCTTTAAACAGCTCATACTTCAGTTTTGATGCTTATTTCATAATAAATGTTGTAACTGTAAATGAACAAATGAAAAGATGTCATAAAAGAAAATTTAATGATGAGAAAACAAATATTACAAAGTATGATATTATATTTTTATATAGACCTATCATCTCTAAAATGTTATAAACATTTATTTCTATTCTTTGCTTTTACAAATTCTTCACTGATTTTGTCACAATTAAGCTGCCAAAAAATATCAACTTCTATCCATAATAAGTTAACCCTAGTGGTGTAGTGGTTAAGAGCTTCAGCTGCTAACCAAAAGGTGAGCAGTTCAAATCCACCAGGCCCTCCCTGGAAACTCTATGGGGCAGTTCTACTCTTTTCTGTAGGATCACTATGAGTTGCAATCGACTCACTGGCAATGGGTTTTGTTTGGTTTTTATACATAATAAGGAGCCCTGGTGGCTCAGTGGTTGAAAGCTACTAGCTGCTAACCAAAAGGTCAGCAGTTGGAACTCACCAGCCACTCCCTGAAAACCCTATGGGGCAGTTCTACTCTGTCCTATAGGGTTGCTGTGAGTCAGAATCAACTGGATGGCAACGGGTTTTTTTATACTTAAGGATAAAGAATCGAGTCTTTCTTGAATCATTGTTATACTCTCAGGGTTTTTGAGTCTCTTTAGGGATGAAAATGAGTGCTCTGTTGTGCAGTTGGTGATCATTAAAGTTAGGAATATATGTAAAGCAATTTCAACATTGGGAAATACGCATTGTATTTTATCTTCTATTATGGAATCATATATGCCTAAATGAGTAAAATTTGTCTTTCCTGAATCTGTAAATTTAGTTCTCATATTGAGAGAGGCTGCATAGGTCCGGCTCACTAGTATTACTTCCCATTGCTAACCCCCGCATTGTCTCACGATCTTGTTTTTCACTCCCGTCCCACTCTCTATAAAAAGTTCAACATTAACTGATGTTCCTCCTTGGAGGGTGGAAAACAAGTGGTAATGATGTAGGAATGAAAAACCGAACAAAGCACCCATCTTGGGACAAGAAAACCAGGATGTTGCCCGATAACTCCCAGGAAAAGCTTAATTTATCTGGGACGTGACCACCTCAAAGGGAAACTAACATAAACTTCTAAGACCCATAATCCTGTCCCTATAAAGCCTTCGGCCAATCTCCAGTGGGGGAGACAGGTTTTTGGAGGAATCTATTTCCCTCTGTCTCCTATATATCAATATATAATAAAACTCTTGCTGCTCACCTCACCCCTGTCTCAGAATTAGCTATTGCGGCAGGCGGCTCCAATCTGGGTTATTTCGGTAACAATATTAGAATTGAAATTGTTTCACTCCTTCGTGAAGGTTTGTATTTAAGTCATCTGGATAAGCCTGCACTAATTCCTTACATGAATCATGCATTCTACATCAAATATATCCACATTGTTTAAAAAGGAAAATGTATTTGATAGAACTTCACAAACTTTTGCCCTTCTTTTCATGCAAGACTAAAGTGTGTCAATGATGGTGTAGTATGTGGTTACTAGAAATTGATCTCTGGTATTCAATACTTCTGGAGCACTTCTGTCATTTACTTGTGTCTTTCTAACGCTTTTGTGATGGTAAACTGCTTGATAATCAGTATTTGGCGGTATTTGCTTTGTTGTGTTTTCAAAAATTTCAAAATCTTCTCTTAAATTATGTAAATACTCTGTAACTGACTGATAAAGATTTGTGCATGTATTTAAATTTACTTCCGAATCTTGAAGAGCTTGACTCATCCATCCAATGAAAGTGCTGCAATATATTATTCCACATAAACAAATAAATACATACTCTAGTGTTTGCATTTTGTTGGTGATGTTTTCAGCTTCTCTTTTGGTAACTCCTTTTTGTGTCTGGTCTTCAACAATATTTTCTAAGGCATCTAGAATCTGAGTGTACGATTCCAGGATTGCACTCATTGCTAGATTGCATTTGTGTATATGCCAAACATATTTTAAAGTTATAAATATTATTGCTTACAAAATTTAGGACATAACTCTGTACGTAAATGCTATACGGTGAAAAACTAACTTGACTGAATTCATCGCAATGGTCTACATACACGAGTTCCATCACTTGTGCGCATCATCCAGGACTGGAGTGCCTGTTGGTTGTTTACCAGGATGTGGGCAAGAGCAAGGCCGATTATCCTATAAGGAAGGTACCCACGGGTTTACTTGTGTATATTTACTACTTTGTAGTGAACAGTTCCACCTGTTTTTCACCACGTTAGAGATGCGGAGAAAACCCATGTGAAATTCTTCACTACAGATTAGTGAGTAAACACAAGTAAACCCGTACATACCTTGCTTAAATGAAGCCAGTGCATCCCTTGCTTACTGGTTAATCCACCCTGGCCAAGAGCATACCATTGTGCTTGTATCATGGCAAAGAGCATTACTGGCTCTCCTGGTTAGAGTTTCTGGATCAGAAGACGTGGATGTACAAGATGGTTCTCTCAGAATGATCAGAGACCCGTTATCTATTAATATAATCCATCCTTGCCCAGTAACTGGATCATGTTGGACCCAGTTGCATATTGGGTGAATGTAACAAGAGTTAGACTCCACAGCCCACTCCCACCTCTTGCTTATTAGGAAGAAATAGTATACTACCAAGAAACCTACCAAGATAAGGAGTTCGAATTACACGGGAGGGAACCGTAGCAGACAGATGTTCACGAAGATTAAGCAACTTTGAGCATGGGTGCCCTTGTGACCCTTTGTGAACTTTATTTCTGGCCAGCACATTCTCACACACTGAAGCTGGTATCAGTTTTATTTAGTGCCCTGCCAGTTCTCTTTTATTGCAGCACTTGCTTTTCCTTGTGTCCTGTCTGCTTGGCATCCACGGCTCTTCGCTTTGGACAACTAATGCCCCTGTTTTGTTATTGCCCTGAGCATGTGCTTACCTTGCTTACTGGGTAATCTGTCCCTGGTTGCTTGCATCTCTAGCCTCCACTACAACCAGGACACAAGCATGTGACCCACGCTCTGTAAATTAGATGCACCATGGCAACTGGGGCAGAGGATCTGCTGGCAAATAAAGGTAAGAAATAAGGGACGCCATTTTTCAAGTATCATATGAAGAGCAGGAACACAGGAGTAGATCCATTACCAGAAACAGTTTGGAGGTATTATTATTTCAAAGATTCGTGTTAGCTGTACATACCTATGTTTGCACAGGTCATTAAAATAAGGATAGGGGCATTGTTCTTACCGCTTAGCACCTGGTATAGTTCCCAGCCTTCCTAATGATTCTGTGAGCTCCCCAATATACTCTTAATAAACTCCCTTTCCGCTCAACCCAATCAAGGACTGCCTCAAATGCATGCGAAGAATATCCTCTGATGCAGAACGTGGTTACTGAATATTAATTACTGTTTTCTTATACGCGGAGTAAATAGTTCATAGAATTTACCCAACGGACATGTGAAAATCTTTCATTTTTACAAGAATGGGGTGCACTGGATGGCCCTAAACTTACACTTAACTGTTGCTGGTTGCCGTCAATTCTGGCTCATGGTAACCCCATGTGTTGCAGAGTCGAACTGTATTTCATAGGATTTTCAGTGCTGTGAACTTTCTGAAGCAGATTGCCAGGCCTGTCTTCCAAGGTGCCTCTGGGTTGGTTCAAACCGCCAACCTTTCAGCTCGTAGTTGAGTGCTTAACCATTTTTGCCACCCAGGAACTCTTATCTATCTATTTATATCTATACATGCCACATGTGCATAATGAATTTTGAATACTGGTGCTAGCACACTACTGAAGGTATGAATATATTGGTCTCAGGTTCTAATCATATCAGGAAGTGAAGACTTCCAAGTTTCCTCACTCACTTTATTATATCTACTCTAAGTGAATGATAACATAAGGATTAAATATTCTTGTACATTCACAAAAAGGAAGGAGGCAGAATGACAAAAGAAAGCTTAATTTTGAGTTTTGATAAGAAAATGTGACATACAAAGGTTCAGTAACGTGTATTAATGATATCTGGTATTTACAGCTATAGTTTCTTTCAGAATAGATAAAATAACATTTGAAAACATTTCAAAAAAAAAAAAAGCAAAAAACACTTGGGGTAATGGAAAAACACAAGACAAAGAAGAATAATGCCCTAGACTTCAGTTTAATTAAGGAAAGAAAAGAAAAATTTTGCTAATGATAATAATGGTAATCAAATATTAAATGTCATCAAAGCACATTATCAGAGATAACTGTAGATTTAAATACTAGGGAGATTTGAAGCATTGGAAAGATTGTCATAGGTAGAGAGGGGAAAAGAGCGAATTCCAGGTGAGGAAAGTTGTCTAAAAAAATAAAAAATGAAGGAATAAAAAAGTAAGCTTGCAGCTCTGGTGGCACAGTAGTTAAGCACTGGGATGCTAACTGAAAGGTCAGTGGTTCAAACCCACCAGCCTCACTAAGGGAGAAAGATGTGGCTATGGGGCAATTCTACTTTGTCCTAAAGGGTCACTATGAGTCAGAATCTATTAGACGGCAATGTTTTTATTTTTTGTTTTTTTTTTGTCGGGGGGGGGGTGGCGGCGCTCAGTGTGAGCAGAAGGTGTTATTATGAAAAGCCCCAAACTCCAGGCCACAAAGCCCTCACTTGAACCTGAGGCAATGGGGAGCCAGCAAGGCTTTTCATAAGGCATATAATAGAATGCCTGGAATTTAGGAATTGGAGACTGGAGAAAACCATTAAGAAGCAATGGAATCATCCCAGGTATGAGGAGATGAGGAAAGAATATAGAAAGGGAGAGAATGTCAGCGTCACTGAGAATTCCTTAAAAATCAACCTGACTTAGTGACTGAGTCAATATGGGTTACAGGAATGGCTGAGGCTTCCACACAGTGACATGAAGTCAATTGCTCCTTCTCTACTTAAAAGGAACCAGGCAATCACTAAATAGAAGCGACAAAGTCATGACTTCAGGATGATCCTAAAATTACTTTCATAAGCTATATGTATAGGCACCCTCCAGCAGGTAAGAAAAAATGAAAATGCCCAACACCTTCCATGCTCATTCTGAGACATCTTTATTCTCCTTTACCCATCAACATAGAGGAGCCCTGGTGGTACAATGGCAAAGCGCTTGGCTGCTAACCAAAAGGTCAGTGGTTCGGCACACAACAACAACACGCATCAAGACATTCAATTTAGGTCCCTAGGTGGCTAAAACCGTTTGCACTGGACGACTCACCTAAAGGAGCCCGTGGTGCAGTGGTTAGGAGCTCAGCTGCTAACTAAAAGGTCAGCAATTCAAATCCACCAACCACTCCCTGGAAACCCTGTGGGGCGGTTTTACTCTGTCCTTTAGGTTTGCTATGAGTCGGAATTGACTCAACGGCAACAGGTTTGGCTTTGCTTTGACTTACCTAAATGTTGGTGGTTAGAACCCACCCAGCGGTACTGCTTCTGTAAAGGTTGTTGTTAGTTGCCATCAAGTCAATCTCGACTCATGGCAACCCCATGTGTGTCAGAGTAAACCTGTGTTCCATAGGGTTTTCAAGACTATGACCTTTCAGAAGCAGATCACATGCCTCTAGGGTGGTTCAAGCCACCAACTTTTACGTAGTAGTCTGAGCGCTTAAGCATTTACACAACCCAGGGACTTCTCCATAAAAATTACAGCCAGGAAAACCCTATGGCGTAGAACTCGACTAGTAGCCAGTGGGTTTTAAGATGCTCACTTTAACCTGATTGAACCTATACAAAAAAATTTGGAGATGAGGAAAGAAGATCGTCATGATTTAAACAAACTCTACCTTGAAAACTAGAGCCTGTTCAAGGTAGGGAATACAATACAAATTTACATAAGAGTAATTGATTGGTCATGTCTAGTTGTTTCTGTTGCATTTGAATTAGATACCTCAATATGGGCCTAAAACAGAAATAAATGCTCTCTATTCCTTTCTCAATGAGCCTGAAAAACAGAACTCTATTATTTTTCTAGTTGATATAATGGATGGGGAGCAGTAAAGTGAATGAGACTAGGAATCAAGAAATGTGTGACCCAGGTTCAGAATTAGCAAGGGAATTGTGTTCATTGCATCTTTCTAAACTACATTTTTCTTAACTGTAAAAGAAGCATCTTAACAATAACTCATGCAAATGTTTTGTGGTGAGACCCAAGCGAGGCCAGTCTTAGAAGTACTTTATAAACCCTGTGAAACTACAAAGATATGTTATACAAATTTTGACAGCTCTTGTTTCATGCCACATTCTCACATAATTCTCTTATTCCGCAACACTCTTCATCAAAAGCCTAACTCTCTCATTTTAGGTGTGGAAGACCTCTCAGGTCTTTTCCCCATTATCTTTCTCACTCTGTGATTCAGTCTTTTATTTTCAAAAAATATTCTCTTGAGTAACTATTTCAGATTCTCCATTTATCCATATCTCCTTATCAACCAATCTACTCTTATAAAGGGGGAGGATTTTTTACTTTCTGTACAAAGAATAAATTACAGGATGCAACTGTGGTTCAAAAAACTTGAATTCCTGCTTGGAAGAACCAGAAAGATACTCACAGGCTATGTCCCTTTATTTAGAAATTTCAATGGAACGTAAAATGTAATGAACTATAAACCAATAAGAGTGAGTGCTGTAAACCATGAAATAAGATCAATAGACATTTCGATCATGAAGGATTCATGGGAGTTGGTCCCACGGATGCCATGCACAGGCGTTTATGACTTGTCTTCTGCTGTGGACTCCAGATTGTCTGGGAAAACCTACAGACACCTTAAAAACCATGTTTTTAAATACTTAAAAGTGTATAGAAATAAGTCAGCAACATTAGAATGTCATTCTTAGCTGTTATTGAGTCAATCCCAGATTCCTGGAGACAACATGCACGGTGGGATCAGAACTTTGTGATCCGTGGTATTTTCACTGGCTGATTTTTCAGAAGTAGATTGCCAGGCCTTCCTTCCTAGTCTGTCTTAGTCTGGAAGGTCTACTGAAACCTATTTGCCATCACAGCAATATGACAGACTGGTGGTAGCTGTGAATGGTGTGAATAAGCTGGGATTAAACCCGGGTTTTCCATACAAGACGTGAGAATTCTAGCACTGAACCACCCCATCCCCAACACTATCAAAATGTGTTAAAATAAATAAATAAAAATAAAGTATATATAATAATATATATACTCGTTCAGTATCACATTAAATAACAAGGCCTAGCAGCAGGTGTAATAATGGATGTCAATTTGGAAGACTCACAATGAATGTAAGCTAAATTTCCAGATATCTGCAATAATTGCAACCATTGCCAATGAGTGGATTCCAATTCATAGCAACCCTATAAGACAGAGTAGAACTGTCCCCAAGGGTTTCCAAGGCTGTAATCTTTACCAAAGCCGACTGCCACATATTTCTGCCATGGAGCAACTGGTGGGTTCCAAGCACCGACCTTTCCATTAGCAGCAGTGAGGTTAACCACTGTGACATCAGACCAAAAAACCCATTGCCATCGAGTCAATTCTGACTCATAACGACACTACAGAACAGAGTAGAATTGCCCCATACTGATAAACGAAAGGTCCTCTACAAAGGAGAGTCAATAAGAATAAGCTCGGACTACTCAGCAGAAACCATGCAGGCAAGAAGGCAATGGGATGACATATAAAGCCTTGAGGGAAAAAAATTGGCAGCCAAGAATTATATATCCAGCAAAACTGTCTGTCAAATATGATGGTGAAGTTATGGCATTTCTAGATAAACAAAAGTTTAGGGAATTTGCAAAGACCAAACAAAAATTACAAGAAATACTAAAGAGAGTCTTCCACTTAGAAAATCAATAACATGAGATAACATCCCAAGACTAGAACACAGGACAGAAGAACCAGATATCAACCCAGATAGGGAAGTCACAAAAATAAAACAAAGCTAAAACGCTGAAAATAGGGAAACAGAGATTTCAATATGTAAAAGATGACAACATTAAAACAAAAAAGAGGGACTTAAAAAATATAGACAGATTTTTCATATGGAGAGGAAGTCAAGTCGATATAAAGAAATAAAAGACTGGTATAAACTTAGAAAAATAGGGGTAAATATTAAGGTAACCACAAAGGAAAGTAACAATCCTACCTGTCAAAATAAAGAGCAAGAAAAATATAAGACTCAGCCAATACAAAATCAACAACAATGAAAAAGATGAAAAGAAAATACATAAAGAAAAACGACCCGGCACAGAAAGCTGCGTGGAACATAGAAACTGTGAACAACACACAAAAAAAGACATCAAAATGACGGCACTAAACTCATATGTATAAATAATTACACTGAATGTAAATGGACTAAATGCACCAATAAAGAGACAGAGAGTGGCAGATTGGATAAAAAAACATGATCCGATTATATGCTGACTACAAGAGACCCACTTTAGACTTAAAGACACAAACTAAAACTCAAAGGATGGAAAAATATGTATGAAGCAAACAACACTCAAAAAAGAGCAGGAGTGGCAATACTAATCTCTGACAAAATAGACTTTAAAGTAAAATCCACCACAAAGGATAAGGAAGGATACTATATAATGATTAAAGGGTCAATAAACCAGGAGGACATAACTATAATAAATATTTATACACCCAATGAGAGGGCTGCAAAATACATAAAACAAACTCGAAAAATACATAAAACAAACTCTAACAGCATTGAAAAGAGAGATAGACAACCCCACAATAGTAGTAGGAGACTTCAACACACCACTTTCTGCAAAGGACAGAACATCCAGAATGAAGCTCAATAAAGACACGGAACATCTAAATGCTGCAATCAGCCAACTTGATCTCACAGACATATACCGAACATTCCACCCAAAAGCAGCCAAGTATACTTTCTTTTCCAGTGCACATGGAACATTCTCCAGAATAGACCACATATTAGAC
>NW_004444051.1:8920599-8954622 GCF_000243295.1 Trichechus manatus latirostris
AGAGAAGAGTTAACACCACTACTACTAAAGGTATTTCAGAGCATAGAAAAGGATGGAATACTCCCAAACTCATTCTATGAAGCCAGTAAAACCATGATACCAAAACCAGGTAAAGACACCACAAAAAAAGAAAATTACACACCAATATCCCTCATGAACGCTGACGCAAAAATCCTCACTAGAATTCAGGAACATATCAAAAAAATAATTCACCGTGATCAAGTGGGATTTATACTAGTTACGAAGGATGGTTCAACATTAGAAAAACAATCAGTGTAATCCATCACATTAATAAAACTAAAGACAATAAACACATGATCTTATCAATTGATTCAGAAAAGGCATTTGACAAAGTCCAACATCCACTCATGATAAAAACTCTCAACAAAATAGGAATAGAAGGGAAATTCCGCAACATAATAAAGAGCATTTATACAAAGCCAACAGCCAACATCATTCTAAATGGAGAGAGTCTGAAAGCATTCCCCTTGAGAATGGGAACCAGACAAGGATGCCCTTTATCACCACTCTTATTTGACATTGTGCTGGAGGTCCTAGCCAGAGCAATTAGGCTAGAAAAAGAAATGAAGGGCATCCAAATTGGTAGAGAAGAAGTAAAAGTATCTCTATTTGCAGATGATATGATCTTATACACAGAAAACTCCAAAGAATCTACAAGAAAACTACTGGAACTAATAGAAGATTATAGCAAAGTATCAGGATACAAGATAAGCATACAAAAATCAGTTGGATTCCTTTACTGCAACAAAGGGAACTTCAGAGAGGAAATCACCAAATCAGTACCATTTACAATAGCCCCCAAGAAGTTAAAATACTTAGGAATAAATCTAACCAGAAACATAAAAGACCTATACAATGAAAACTACAAGACACTACTGCAAGAAACCAAAAGAGACCTGTGTAAGTAGAAAAACATACCTTGCTTATGGACAGGAAGACTCAACATTGTGAAAATGTCAGTTCTACTCAAAGCAATCTACAGATACAGTGCAATACCGGTCCAAATTCCAACAGCATTTTTTAATATAGAGAAACAAATCACTAACTTCATATGGAAAGGGAAGAGGCCCCAGATAAATAAAGCATTACTCAAGGAAAAGAACAAAGTGGGAGGCCTCACAGTACCTCATTTTAGAACCTTTTATACTGCCACAGTAGTCAAAACAGCCTGGTACTGGTATGGTAACAGATACCCAGACCAATGGAACAGAATTGAGAATCCAGATATAAGCTCATCCACCTACGAGCAGCTAATATTTGACAAAGGCCCAAAGTCCATTAACTGAGGAAAAGACAGTCTCTTTAACAAATGGTGCTGGCATAACTGGATATCCATATGCAAAAAAAAAAGAAACAAGACCCATAACTCACACCATGCACAAAACTAACTCAAAATGGACCAAAGACCTAAATATAAAATCAAAAAGTATAAAGATCATAGAAGAAAAAATAGGGACAATGCTAGGAGCCCTAATACATGGCATAAACAGAATATGAACCATAAGTAACAAAGCACAAGCACTAGAAGAGAGACTAGATAACTGGGAACTCCTAAAAATCAAACACTTATTATGCTCATCAAAAGACTTCACCAAAACAGTCAAAAGACAACCTACAGACTGGGAAAAAATTTTTGACTACGATGAATTCAATCAGCATCTAATCTCTAAAATCAACAAGATACTGCAAAACCTCAACAACAAAAAGACAAATAACCCAATTAAAAAATGAGCAAAGGATATGAACAGGCACTTCACCAAATAAGGCATTCAGGCGGCTAACAGACACATGAAGAAATGCCCACGATCATTAGCCATTAGAGAAATGCAAATCAAAACTACAGTGAGATACCATCACACCCCAACAAGGCTAGCATTCATCCAAAAAACACCAAATAATAAATGCTGGAGAAGTTGTGGAGAGACTGGAACATTTGTACACTATTGGTGGGAATGTAAAATGGTACAACCACTTTGGAAATTGATTTCACACTTTCTTAAAAAGTTAGAAATATAAGTACCATACGATCCAGCAATCCCACTCTTGGAATATGTCCTAGAGAAATAAGAGCCGTCACACATATATATGCACGCCCATGTTCATTGCAGCACTGTTCACGATAGCAACAAGATGGAAACAACCTAGATGCCCATCAATGGACGAATAGAGAAACAAATTATGGTATATTCGCACTATGGAATATTATGCAAGGATAAACAACAACGATGAATCCGTGAAACATAACATGAAGGAATCTGGAGGGCATTATGCTGTGTGAATTTAGTCAGTCATAGATGGACAAATATTGTATAAGACCACTATTATCAGAACTCAAGAAAAGGTTTAAACACAGAAGAAAACATTCTTTAATAGTTACAAGGGTGGGGAGGGAGGGGGAAGGTTATTTACTAACTAGATAGTAGACAAGAATTATCTTAGGTGAAGGGAAGGACAGCACACACTACCGGTGAAGTCAGCATAGCTGGAAGTTTCCTGAATACAATCAAACACTTCAAGGGACAGAGTAGCAGGGGCAAGGGTCTTCGGACCATGCTTTCAGGGGACATCTAGGTCAATTGGCATAACAAAGTTTATTCTTTGTTATCCTACTTTGGTGAGTGGCATCTGGGGTCTTAAAAGCTAGCAAGCAGCCATGTAAGATGCATCAATTGGTCTCAAACACCTGGAGTAAAGGAGAATGAAGAACACCAAAGACACAAAGTATTAGCCCAAGAGACAGAAAGGGCCACATAAACAAGAGACTGCATCATCCTGAGACCAGAAGAACTAGATGGTGCTCAGCTACCACCAAGGACAGCCCTGACAGGGAACTCTACAGAAAGTCCCTGATGGAGCAGGAGAAAAGTGGGATGCAGAACTCAAATTCTAGTAAAATGACCAGACTTAATGGTCTGACTGAGACCGGAGGGACCCAGGAAGACACAGCCTCAGACTCTGTTAGTGCAAAACTGAAACCATTTCCGAAGCCAGCTCTTCAGACAAAGATTAGACTGGTCTATGGGACATAAATCGATAGCCATGAAGAGTGTGCTTCTTAGCTTAAGTAGATACATGAGACAAAGTGGACAGCTCCTGTCCGGAGGCGAGATGAGAGGGCAGAGAGGGTCAGGAGCTGGTTGAATTGACACGGGAAATACGGGGTGGAAAGGAGGAGTGTGCTGTCACAGTATAGGGAGAGCAACTAGGGTCACATAACAATGTATGTATAAAATTTTGTATGAGAGACTAACTTGAATTGTAAACTTTCAGTTAAACTATAACAATAAAAAAAATAATTGCTGCATAGGGTTTCCCATGAGCGGCTGGTGAATTCGAAGTGTTAGTCTTGTATATAGCAGCCAAAGCTCTTAACCACTATGCCAACAGGGCTCCATTTGATACCAGCCCTCCGTAAAAACTGTAGTCATAGGAAAATATCTGTGATTTCCACTGGTGAAAAAGTCACCCGCAAAAAAACAAACAAACCAAAAAAAAACCCGGTGTCCTCCAGTCGATTCTGACTAATAGTGACCTTATGGGACAGAGTAGAACTGTCCCATAGGGTTTCCAAGGAGCGCCTGGTGGATTCGAACTGCCGAGCTTTTGGTTAGCAGCCATAGCTCTTAACCACTATGCCACCAGGGTTTCCAAAGAAGTCCAGATACTGCTAAATCCATTGGTAATGATTGCCTACACTTGTAATTGAAGGGAATGATAAAGTACATTTAGGGTTTGTGAAAATAAAACTGTAATTTGTACCCATCCAAATTGATAGTCCCCATAAAGGTCTGTAGAACTCAGATTCTTTCAGGCTTTGTCAGTAAAATCAAGTGGGCTATCAAAAAAAAAAAAAAAAAATGGAGCCCTGGTGGAGCTAGTGGTTAAGCATTCAGCCAGCTGCTCCTTGGAAACCCTATGGGGGTAGTTCAACTCTGTCCTGTAGGGTAGCTATGAGTTGGTATTGACTCGATGGCAACGGGTTTTGGGTATCCAAAATGAAAAGCAAAACAAACAAAAAACCCACCTCAGTCCTAGGGGTGAAATGTAAAATGGAAATAGTGGGACGTCCAGGTCAAGCTGTATTTCTACAGCCCATTTGTTGCCCTGGTAACTAACCGTATCTTCAGAAGATCCCTGAGCAATCATGCAGTCCTCCCAAAGGGTTGGTTTTCTTTTGTTTTCCTTCCCTCTCCCTTGTCTGGAAGATCCTAGACAGCTAGCTAGGGCTCCCTAGGCCATTTCAACAATCTATGCGGTAGGAATCTGGGGAAGAGGGGGCTAGATTAAATCAAATTCCCAGAGGCACCTTTTACACTTACTTTCACTCAGCACCAGGTGGTAGCAATAATTATGTGGATTTAGGCTGAATGACAGTAGCCCCCCAAAAAAAGGATTCCATTGATTTGGGGCGGAGGGTGGGGAGCGGGGAGGAGGTTTGCAGGCCTTTACACTGCTTCACAGCATCTAGGAACTCTAGTATCTAAAACTCTGATTGGTGCAGTGTTTACTCTCAGGGGCATGTAAGTCCAGAGACACTTTCTGATTGGCTGACTCGCATCTCATCGGCTGCAAGCCAATGGGAAAGCAGATTTTACGAACCAACCGGACACTATAATAACCCCTCCCTCAGTTTTGCTTCTGAAATTGAAGTGCGCTCATTCTGGACTAACACGTCTTGGCGAGGTAAACAAGCAAGCAAAATTCGGGCCAAGGCGAAAACTCGCTGCTGTCTGTCTGGGTTCCAGGTCCCAGTAGGGCGAGTGCACCGCCTGCTCCGCAAGAGGAACTGCTCCGAGAGGGAAAGGGGACGGCGCGTCGGTGCACCTGGCGGCGGTGCTGGAGTACTTGACGGCCAAGATCCCGGAGCTGGCGGGCAGTGCGACTTGCGTCAAGAAGCGCATCATCCAGCGCCACTTGCAGCTGGCCATCCGCAACCACTAATGTCTCAACAAGCGCAAAGTCACCATCGCGCGGGGGGTGGGGGGTGACCTGCCCAAAAATATCCAGGCAGTGCTGCTTCCTTAAAGCCAAGGGAAAGTGGGGGTTCAAAACCAAAGTATTACCCTCCACCCGGGCCCCGCCACGCCAACAAGACCCAGCCGAATTAACAAGCCGTGTTTGTTCTGCGCAGTAGGGGGCAGTGGCGGATAGCCAGACGGGCCAATCACACCAGGGCGGGAATTTAAAAATTTCTATTGTCAAATACGCTGACATCGCACAATTGTAGACTTACAATCGCTCAGCTCTTTTGATTGAGATTTATGGGTGGCTCTGAAAAGAGCCTTTGAGGTTTGAAGCAGGAGGACCCTCCACACTTTACTTCTTCTTGGGAGCCGCCTTCTTTGCCTTTGTAGCCTTCGGTTTGGCAGATTTCGGCTTGGCTGCTTTAGGCTTAGGGGCCTTAGCCTTAGCTGGGCTCTTGACCGCCTTCTTGGGTTTGGCTTTCACCTTCTTCGGGCTCTTGGCCACCTTCTTTGCCTTAGCAGCTGCTGCCGGCTTCTTTGCCTTCTTCGGGGTCTTTTTGGCACTCTTCTTTGGGGTGGCCGCTCCCGTCGCCTTCTTTGGCTTCTTGGCAGTTCCCGAAGTCTTCTTGGGCTTGGCTGCCCCGGCTTTCTTGGCCTTGGGCTTGACTTCCCCGGGGGCCGCCTTCTTGTTGAGTTTGAAGGAGCCCGAGGCGCCGGTGCCTTTGGTCTGCACCAGGGTGCCCTTGCTCACTAGGCTCTTAAGACCCAGCTTGATGCGGCTGTTGTTCTTCTCCACATCATAGCCTGCGGCCGCCAGCGCTTTCTTCAGCGCGGCCAGCGACACGCCGCTGCGCTCCTTGGAGGCAGCCACTGCTTTAGTGATGAGCTCGGATACCGGTGGCCCGGACGCCTTGCGTTTTCCGGCAGCTGCGCCCGTTTTCTTTGCCTTTTTCTTTACAGGTGTCTTTTCCGCAGGTGCGGGAGCAGCAGGAGCAGCTGGAGCAGTCTCTGACATGCTTTTGTTTTGCTAGTAAAGCCAAAAACTAAAGTCAAAAACTGTCAGAACGGCGTGTTTTCGGCGCCAGAGTCTGGGGGTTTATATAGAGAGAAGCTGAGTGATGATTGGTTCCCTGCTCGGCGCGCCGCGCTGCTGGAGCAGGGCTCCTCGGCTTTGCTGCGTGGCTGTGTTTCTTGCCCCTTAAAAAAGGAGAAAAATATAAGAAATCTGGGCATGAAGTTATTAGAGATTTGGTGGAAACTGATCCGAGAAGCCTCAGGCTTCATTCTTACCTTTTTTGCTATACCTAGTTTCTAAACTGGCACCCTGAAACTTTCCTGGTTCCCCCAACTCTCTTCATAACTTAGGTCAAATTGAGACAACTTTCAGGTTTTCTTTAAAAATACTATTTCCCCACATTGCGTTTGTAATTCTTTCTTCCAGGGCACTGTTCTGGACATTCTTTTCTTCTCAACTTTATATAAATAAACTTATTTTTCCTAAAATGTGTAAGGAAAATCGGTTTCTCCGCGGGAGCAATAGCACAGGCTCTCCCGCGAGTTGTTTGCACCAAGCTCTAGAAATTGGCGCTGGGGTAAAACGTTTTATGAATAAGAAGGATGGTTATTTTGGAAAAGACCTTTTTTTTTCTTTTTTTTTTTAAAGTATTTGTGTGACCAATATGTAAGCTGGGTTTGATCTCGGTGTTTTGGTGATATAAACACTTTAGGAAGAATGGGGGTGGGGCTGCTCCAGCTGTCTTCTAGATCAACTGGTCTAAATAGGGTCACCAGCCTTCTCTAAAAAATCAATATTATAGATTTTTCAGACATAGAATGAATATTACAGATTAAGCACAGCATCTACAAAGAAGAAAAGTGAATCCTGAAGTGGTGGAACGGCAGGTCTAGTCATTTTACCATCCGTGAGCTGAAGAGCAATATGAGAACCCACGTGTATATGTCCTATCGCTTTAAAATTGTGACTCATTTAATGACAGACACACGTTTTATAAGATTTTTTTCTCCAATATTTAGCATAGAGTTCTGTAAGTATTTCTTATATTTCAAAATGATATTTAAAATAGAAATCTGATTTCACTTTTTTTTCAATATTGCAAGTATGGACACGGAATCATTACAAAAAACAATTTCTCATTTAAATTACACAATGAATTTTCATAATTTTCCCTAGGCTTTTTACTAACAAAATATGAGCTAGGCTGTCATAACTAAATTGATTGTGTCCACCTAGGGACCACTGAAGAAACATTTCATAGCAAATATTAGTGATCTTCCTACAGCATCTCTTTTAGTTTGTGACACAACAGAGCTGGAGGAATTAGGTGAATATTGGATACTCCAGCACAAAATTAGTAATCTCCACAAAATAAGCAGATAATGAAATTAAACCCATGTTTGTTAAAATAAATAAACAAAAAAAAATTTTTTGATGTTATTTCTCCTAAAGGATACTCCTGTTTCCACAAATCTAGTTATTTTGGCCTATATTCAATGGTGATTTGAGGATTTTCTCATATAAAATGCAAGATATAATAAGCAACTTTAACGATGTTATCTCCACACACTTAACTGATGAAAGAGAGAGAGAGCGGAGGTTTGAAAACCACCAGCAGCTCCCCAGGAGAAAGACATGGCTGTTGGCTTCCATAAAGATTTACAGCCTTGGAAACTCTGTGGGGTCACTGAGTTAGAATCAACTCGACGACAGTGGGTTCGGTTCTTGGTGTGTGTGTATATGTATGTATGTATATATATGTGTATATATACATACACACATATATATGTATATATATACATATATACACACATACATATACATACACATACATATATACATACATACATATATATATAGTACTTGGCTTGGCTTTTATATTTTTTAAAAAGTCATTAACTGGCTGTCATAGAATGAAACCAAGTCTCTGGGACTTAAGACCATGTTGTTATATGCAGGAAACAAACTACAAATACTGTGAATGAAGGAGGTAAGCATATAGGATTGGATCTGCAACTTTCTACTTCTCACTAGGGAGATATTTTATGGGTATCGGGAGAAAGGGGATATTTGTCATCATCCACAGCATCACTGTCAATAGCAATGGGCACAACCTTTTTTTATTTTTTTAGTTTTTTTTTGGTCCATATATTTATATTATCTAGAGACTTGATGGTAATGGGTTAATGATACAATTAAATTTTAGATTTTAAAAAGTTTCTTATTTTGATTATTACAATTGTAGCATCAGTTGTTGAATAGTTGTTGGCATTATTCATCAAGTTACATATATAAATTCACTATAACATAAGTGAAAAGTTCTTTCTACAGTATATGTCACCATTTCATTCTTGTGTAACTTTTACTGGTTCCCATTGCTATTTAGGTCCCACATAAATGAGAAGACGTTGGAGCTAAGGGCCATTTCTTTAATTGTTTGTAGGTAATCTCTGGTCTTCCTGGAGAGCAACAATGGATATTTGATTTCACTATGCAGTTTTATAAAAGAAAGAGGCAATGCTGTGCTGCATATAGTCACTCTGTGCTGCAAGTAGTTTTCTTTTTGGGATCCAGTTGCTTATCTTCTCTGTGACTGTATCATGGACAAGGTTTCTGAAAGCTGTATTACCCCCATGGAACTTTAAATTTTAGGTCATGAAAAGTTAAATTTTCATTTGCTACTTTGGTAGCAAGCAAAAAAAAAAAAAATGTGTTTTTTACTTTTGAATCCTCAATCTGTATATAACCTAAAATAGTAGATTGCCTAAGGCTTGAACTATTTATTTTACAAATCTATAAATTAAGAAAAACAACAGTTTTTAATGTTCTCTCAATATTTGGGTGGTAAAACCCTTCTCACCATAGAAAATGCCTGTAAGAGATTTAGGTAATAGCCACCAGGTCAACCCACAGAGACTGCTTAAGCATTCCAAAAATCAGTGCATTCCAAAGGTTTAAGAAAAAAAAATGACTAAGGAGAATAACTCTCAAAAAGGACTATATATATATATATATATATATATATATTGTGTATGCGTGTGTGTGTATATATATATATATATATATATATATATATTTATGTATGGACTCCATAGCAGACGGTAGTCCTGGTGGCACAGTGGTTGACCTTGGCAGCTAACCATAAAGTTAGCAATTTGAACCCACACCAGCCCAGTTCACAGGAGGAAGATGTGGTTGGTAATCTGCGTCCATAAAGATTACAGCCTTGGAAACTCTATGGGGTGGTTCTACTCTGTCTTATAGGAATCAGCTCAACAGCAGCTGGTTTGGTTTGGTTTGGGTTGGGTTGGGTTGGGTTATATGGTGGACAGAGTATTGTGTTAGAATTATATGTTCAGAAGGACCATGAGAAATCACATCTGCTTTAAATTCCTACCAGATGACCTCATCTGAGGATACTCTTCCATTTGAAACTCTCATCCAAACAAAACTATGTTTATTACTTTTATTTCCTAAAAAGGCATTGCTCTCTCTGAAATTTCTGATTTCTTTTTACATGTCCCTCTCTCTGTCAGTGATATTTTGTATACTGAGAAAGTGGCTAATTCTGTTATATACTTCCAAAATATTCCAATCCTCACTTCCTGCAGTCAGCCTCATTCTCAGATAGCTACCACACTCCTTTCCTCAGTCTTGAGTAGAGTTGACTCAGAAGGAATCCTCTACAATAGCACAGCACAATAGAATTTTCTGCAATGTTGGAAATGTTCTATATTTGCACTGTGCAATAGACAGCCACTTACTATATTGATAGAGTTCCTGGGTGGCACAAATGGTTAAGCACTGGACTACTAACTGAAAAGTTGGTGGTTTGAGCCCGCCCAGAGAGAGGCATCTTGAAAGAAAGGCCTGGTAGTTTGCTTCGGAAAGGGCACAGGCTTAAAAACGCTATGAAGCACTTCTACTCTGCACACATAGGATCTCCATGAGTTGGAATCCACCTGATGGCAACTAACAAGGACAACAGCTATATGTGGCTATTGAGCACTTAAGTGTGGATAGTGCAACTGAGGAAATGAACTTTTAACTTGATTTAATTTTTTTAAATCTTAAATTTAAATGAGCATACGTGGCTAGGGCTAATACAGGACAGTGCAAATTTGAACTCTTCTCAAACTTAAATGAGTATGCCATTTATTCAACATTTTATTAAAAATGCAGCATAAATTCAGTAGATTTTGGGCAGGGCCTGAAATTCTGCATATAGCAAGCTCCCAGGTGGCACCAATGCTGCTGGCATACTCCTGGAACATCCATCCCAACTGGGCCTAAATTAGAAGCATGCTCGAGTTAGAATCGACTCAATGGTAGTTACTGATCTGTATGTCTCACCTCTCACCCTGAGTTAACCTTTCTCTCTACTAGACTTTGAGTTTTTTGTTGGTGTTGTTTTCTAAAGAATGATTGTATTTGTACAGCTGGTATTTGTACACAATTCTTGGCATGTAAAAAAACCAAACCCATTACTGTGGAGTCACTTTCAACTCATACGACAGCCTCACTGACCTAAAAAAAAAAAAAACGCATTTCCGATTCATAGCTCCTATAGGACAGAGTAGAAAGGCCACATAGGGTTTCCAAGTAGCAGCAGGTGGATTTGAACTGCCAACCTTCTGGTTAACAACTGAGCTCTTAAACCACTGCGCCACCAGGGCCCCTGAGACCCTATAAAAAAACCAAATCCATTCCCATCAAGTCGGTTCCGACTCATAGCGACCCTATGTATAACAGAACCAAACGCTGCCCAGTCCTGCGCGATACTCCAATTGTTGCTATGTTTGAGCCCATTGTTGCAGCCACTGTGTCAATCCATCTCATTGAGGGTCTTCCTCTTTTTCGCTTACCCTCTACTTTACTAAGCATGATGTCCTTCTCCAGGGACTGATCTCTCTTGATAACATGTCCTATAGTGCGACCCTATAAAAAAAACCACACCCATTGCCGATTCCGACTCACAGCGACTCTATAGGACAGAGTAGAACTGCCCCATAGAGTTTCCAAGGAGTGCCTGGTGGATTCGAACTGCTGGTTAGCAGCGGTAGCTTTTAACGACTACGCCACCGTGGTTTCCAGTGACCCTAAGCCACCAGCGTTTCCAGCGACTCTGCAGTAGACCCTAAATTGCTGAATAGATGAATAACTCTTACTTGGTTTCTTTCTCAAAAGGGAGATCATAGGAGATCGCTGAATCTAAGTCTTCAGGTAACTGTCCTTGAACTAAATGCCAAATAGACTCCAGAAATGAATAATATTCTGACTTCCTGTAAGGTATGCACAATAGGTGAAGGGATTTTTGTTTTCTTTTGTTTTGTTTTGAAATCACCTCTGTAGTACACAGAAAGGAGCCCTAGTGGCGCAATGGTTAAAGCGATTGACATCTAATCGAAAGGTCAGTGGTTGGAATTTGGAACATTAACTCACCATGATGCACTTTCAATGTTTAACTGGTAGTTAGTGGTAGGTGACAGTCATGTGACTCCAGAATCAGAAAGCCTGTTTTAACCCCAGAAATACCACTTACTAGAAGATTACGTCTGCAAGCATGAGATTCTTCATCCCAACAATGCTGATGACGCTTTATAAATTTGCTAACAGAGTGGAAATTCGATTATCACTGGCTCCCCTTCCTGAGCCCCCCTCTTTATCAGAAAATTGCTGAAAACGATATGTATTTGCTCTGTCAAACTGGATCTGCTAAATTTAATAATGACTGTTGGTAGAATTATGATAATTAAGAATAATACATTTTTTGAAAAACCTTCACATTTTAAAATTAATTACATTTTGATATCTTTCCCTTTTGTAGACACAGACAAGACTCTACTGCCTCGTTTTTACATACGATAAAAATGGTTAGGAGACTTGCAAATTATCAATAGTCTGAGAGAACCCACAGGCACAGAACAAGAGGCCACAGAAACCGGCGACTCGGCACCCAGACAAGGAAACAGGAAGGAGTCACACACTAAATCGCACTTTCCCTTCCTCTATAATCGGTTTTGGCAGGAGACAGCTCGTAAGGTAGAAAAGAGGCGGGGACAGGGATCTTGTTCCCGCCCCCGCCTTTTCAGTTTCCTAAAAGGTCCGCACAATTGAAATATAAAGCGCTGTAGCTACTCCTAGGTTTACCACAACTGTGGAAAGTCATTTTCTGTCCAACATGTCTGGACGCGGTAAAGGAGGAAAGGGCCTGGGAAAAGGCGGCGCCAAGCGCCACCGTAAGGTGCTGCGTGACAACATCCAGGGTATCACTAAGCCAGCCATCCGGCGTCTGGCTCGGCGTGGCGGTGTCAAGCGCATCTCCGGTCTCATCTACGAGGAGACCCGTGGGGTGCTCAAGGTCTTCCTGGAGAATGTGATCCGCGACGCCGTCACCTACACCGAGCACGCAAAGCGCAAGACGGTCACGGCCATGGACGTGGTCTACGCCCTCAAGCGCCAGGGGCGCACTCTCTACGGCTTTGGGGGCTAATCTTCGTTCCAGCCTGGGTTCTTCACCTCCAACACTTATCCAAAGGCCCTTTTCAGGGCCACCCACTGATTCACACAAAGGGCTATGAGCTACAATCAAAAATCACCAGGTAACAGTTGCTGGTATTTTCACGCTAGCGTGTTCGTCTCCTAAGTCCGTTTTGCTTGCTAACGACGGGTGGGGTATACAATTTCATTAAACGTCAGTGGTCACCTGCTAAGATGGCGGCTATCAGTGAGCTCAGCAGAACAAAGAAATATAATCTTAAGTGACGTAAGTGAACTGCTAGATTTGTTAACAGTTGAAGGAAAAAGCTTTTGGAATGTAGCCGTTTCCCGAACACCTTGTTATCAATTTCACTTTCCTAAGGATATTGTAATTAACTCCCCTCCTTCACCTTAATATATTTACAGCCAGCTACCTGGTGTCCTATAGAGCTTTAAACCCAGCCTGCCTCCTACAGGAAAGCCATAGCGGTAATTTACGTTGTATTGTGGTTAGCTGTGAAAGGATGAATCAATCGCTGGTAAACTTAAAGTGTAAAAAAAGCATTTTAAGGTTTTGTCTAAATCCTCCAAGGTGATATTCCTGACATCTCTGCCTGCATTCTTCCCCACCCTGTGATCATTCCGTCCTATTGCAATCATATCTGAATGACTTGCAAATTTCATGATCCCATCTATGTAAAATCAGATAAAACTAAAAATGACTTCACTGATTCTCCTAACATCTGCAGAATAAAATACCACAAAAATCCCACTTCCTTTGCTTTATCCAACACCTGCCCACCTCCACAACCTCATCTCCAAGCCCCTTTAATCCAACAAGCATTTTTACAGCCGAATGTATTAAACAATTTGTCATACTTGCAACACTTTTTGTCAAAAGTAATCCTTTACATAGGCGCCCTGGTGGTGCAGTGGTTAGGCGCTCAGCTGCTAACTGAAAGGTGGGCAGTTCAAACCCAGCAGCTCCATAGGAGAAAGATGTGACAGTCTGCTTAAGGATTTACGGCCTTTGAAACCCTATGGAGCAGTTCTACTCTCCTACAAGATCGCTAGGATAGGAGTCGGAATCAGCTCGATGGCAATTGGTGTAATCCTTTACATACTTTTTTCTTTCTTCCACAAATAATCTCTAACTCCTTTTCCTCCTTCAAGGGTTTCCTTCAAGAGAACTTTACCCAAATGTCCCAGGCATAATCTGTAGCTAGTATTTCCTGACACTTCACAAAGCACACTCCACAGATGCACATAACCCAACTTCAGAGTTCCCTGTATGACTTAGGAGTTAGTGCACACTTAAACAATTGTTTGTGATAAGTAATGCATGTTTTTCTCTCTAGAGTATAAACTTCTTGGGAGCTTGAACAAATATACATTTTAGTAACCTCAGAACCTACCAAAATTACATAGCACGTATTATTCACTCAAATATTTGTATAATGACTGAATGAATAAGTGAATTGAACAAGATACCTGGCCTATTAATATAATTTTATGCAAATCACTCCCATTTAACAGTATCTCTGCCCCCCCACCCCAACTATGGCATGCAAAGAAAGAACTTTACTGTAAAACTTAAGAGGGAAAATAGTTTGAAAAACACTGGCCTATTTATTTCCTTCCTGTATTTTGTGAAATTTCCAGGTTATGAGCTCAGCCTTACCTAGACTTCAGAACTCCAGTTCTCAGTCTCCCTTTGAAGTTAGAATGTAGGTATGTGGCCTAGGCTTCACCAATCAGTCACGTCTCTAAGAGACTTCTCTTCAAAGTAGAAAACAGGAGAGCAGAGACTGATTGGAGCTTCCCCTTTTGCAGGGATAGGGGATGTCTGAAGCGTCCCAACTTCAGTAGTGGCAATGGCCTGAGTTTCCCAGTGGGTCAAGTTCTGGCTCAACAATGGCAGTTGTGACAGTAGCACCAGGCCAGTTCTATAGCAAGGTTTTGAATTTTCTTGCTAGAAATGTCTAAATTTCTCCCACTTACAATGTAGCATTAGTAAATGACCTTAGATGAGTCACTTAATCTCTGTAAATGGTTCTTATAAAAGTCTATGAAGTTTTTAGCTCTCTGAGTCCACCGTTCTAGATATAACATTAATTTTACTTTTAATTCATTAGCATTCTTACTTACAAATTATTACTTGGAATATGAGTTAAGATGAATTCAGTCCCCAAGAGACTGAACAAAACAAAGAGACTCTGAGGCTGCAAAGCCTACTACTCTTTGTGGGCCTGATAGAGCCACCAGGAGGGGCAGACAGCTAGTGAGGGTCTGCCTGGAATACAATTCTGGCCTCTCTCCTTGCCATATCCTCTGTGTGTCAGGGCCTGTGAAGAGTCTAGAATTTTACCCTACTTGAAAGGTAATAAATTAGCCTGTTACTCTTTCATGGATACCGGCGGAAGACAAAAGATCCCTAGGAGACAGGGGACTTTATTAATCCCAAAGCAGCAAGCAACATGTTTGCATTGGTTCCCCTTTCCCCCTGTGTCCCGCAGAATGGAGGGGCCCAGGTGGGTGCTGCACACCTAGTGGGTTTACATCACAGCTATGGAACGGCGAGCTTGGGGATTTACTGCTTAAACTGAGTATGGTAAGCAAACCCGCTCTTTGTCTGGGGGAAGTTATACCTCATCCCTTAAGGTTGCTCACTGCAAACACAATTCTGATAAATGACCCAGGTAAAGAGCTTCCAGGGCCTTGCATTCTAAACATACCCGGTAAGAATATGCAGGGAACCTGAGGGCCCATAGCAGACTGCCTCTCCCAACACTGTTCAAAGGCCACATAAGATTGTGATTTTCTCCACTGGTAGAACTGTGAATACTCCTTACCATTCTGCCATAGGCAGAGGGGAAGTGGGTGGCCTGGCACCAAACACTTGGAATGTTCTTGAGTATTCAGTACAGGTGCTGGAAAAGTAAAGAAGAAAACATAGTCCTGACTTCCAATAATTGGTAACTTGGTTAAGCCAAGTTAAACACAAACAATTAGAAAATAATACAAGACAGAAGGATTCAAGCAGGAACACTAATGGTGAGAAATTTCATTGTTAGAGCCATTTAATGGAGACAGAACTATGAGAATTTGAGGAAGGAGGTCATATGGGAGCTGGGCCCTATTTAGCTGAGGAAAAACCAGGGGAGAGTGAGTGTAAAGGAGAAAGATGTAAAAAGGGATTAGCTGTATTATTGAAGAGTATTCACAGTTCTAGTCTGAAATACATGGGATCTCTATAAATCAGAACTGACTCAATGGCAACTATTATTATTATTCAGTTCTATAAGAGATACTTAGTATACATAGTAAATTAACAAGTAACTTGTAAGACAAGTTAGATGCAAATAATAGGGGTGAAAAGATTTGTGGTGAACATAGAGAGGAGGGGATGGAAAAAAGTTAAAAAAAAAAATTTCCCCAATTGTGGCATCGATTCCTACTCATGGAGACCCCATGTGAGCCAGAGTAGAACTATATTCCATAGGGTTTTCAACGTGTATTTTTCGAAGTAGATCACCACACCTTTTTCCGAGGCACCTCTAGGTGGGTCCAAATTGCCAACCTTTTGGTTAGTAGTCAAGTGTTTAACTGTTTGTGCCACCTAGAGAATACAGAAGAACCAAATAGACCCCAAATATTCATGACACATATGAAGTACCTAGTATTCATAACCAAAAAAACTAAACCCGTTGCTGTTGATTCTGACTCATAGCGACCCTATTGGACAGAGTAGAACTGCCCCATAGGGTTCCCAAGGAGCGGCTGGTGGATCAAACTGCCGACCTTTTGGTTAGCAGCCATAACTCTTAACCACTGTGCCACCAAGCCTCCTAGTATTTCCAAGGCATCTAATATTTATGATGTCTTAAAACAGCCATTCACTTCCCCTTTGTCCATGACATGAAGATAAAATCCATTGGTGAGCTACAAATGTTGACCTCTGCATCTCTTTAATAGAGCAAGTGTATGTGATTGTCCCGATACCCCAACTTTTATTTATTTATTTATGTTTTAATGCAAGGACTTTTTGAAGAAACCAAGCCAGTTGTTCCACAGAACGTCTCACATTCTTGGTTCTGATTCTCCCCCTCCCCCCTAGTGGTGTTTAACTGACTTCTTTATACCCTGTACTCTCTATAAACAGATTTAGTCATGATTAGATTCCAGTTATACCTGTCAGAAGTGATGTTCTGTACTCATAATGCATCACACAGGGAGGCACAGAATGTGAAGTCGATTTACGTTTAGTTCTGCTGAAGTACATCACTTACCTAACATGGGGGCAGATCACTTCATTGTAGATATGTTTTTCCCTTTGCAAATAGATAATGTCTGGGGATACTTTGGCACCTTTTAAATATACTGTTCCCCAACAGTTTTTCTCCTAAAGATTTTAACATTCATCAATAATCCTTACCTGAATCAGTTGTGTCGCTGAGGTTTGCAGAATGATTTTCTAATTTTTTAACCATCAACTCGACTTGTTGAAAGTGTTTAATGTCATGTGTAAATTGTATTTAAAAAAAAAAAGTATCATCAGAATGGAGTATGCCAAGGCTTACGCTAATTTAGTTATTCTGTTATCTAATCGAGTTGATTAATGAAAAAGGTCGGTTGTAATATGGTTGGGATCCCCACACCACTTCAAAACACAACTTTGGGGAAAAAAATTTTTTTTAAGCAGATCCAACAATACCTTACTTTGATATAGATGAAATAGTTGCCTTAAAGCAGTATAGCTGCTGAGATTTGCATTGTCAGACGCCAGGAAGCCAAAAGGTCCTACTTGTATTAACTGTGTCTCTTCAGCACATTATCTAAATATATATTTGTTCCACCTACTCAAGGCAGCTGTTATGAAGAATAAGCTAAACACTAAACTGTGTTAAGTAGTAGTACACTTGCCGTCAAGTCGGTTCCGACTCATAGCGACCCTTTAAGAGGGTAGAACTACCCCCATAGTTTCTAAAGAGCGCCTGGTGGATTCGAACTGGTGACCTTTAGTTAGCAGCCATAGCACTTACCCACTATGCCACCAAGGCTTCCGTGTTAAATTTGTACTACTAGTTTTCCTCACGTTCCCATGTACCCCTCCACGTAGCAGCACTTGAAGAGGCATTGTAGTCTCTCTGGGCAAATTAAGTGCAACCTCTTTACAGGAAAATGAAAGGTGGCCCTGAAAAGGGCCGTATGCGTTGCTACAGAAAATTAGCTGGAGAGCGCAGGCTTAACCGCCGAAGCCGTAGAGGGTGCGCCCTTGGCGCTTGAGCGCGTAGACCACATCCATGGCCGTAACCGTCTTGCGCTTTGCGTGCTCGGTGTAGGTGACGGCGTCGCGGATCACATTCTCCAGGAAGACCTTGAGCACCCCACGGGTCTCCTCGTAGATGAGACCGGAGATGCGCTTGACACCGCCACGCCGAGCTAAACGCCGAATGGCGGGCTTGGTGATGCCCTGGATGTTGTCACGCAAGACCTTCCGGTGGCGCTTGGCGCCCCCTTTTCCCAGACCCTTCCCTCCCTTACCGCGACCAGACATAATTAGCGAAAACGTCTGCAGAGGTTGAGTAAACCAAAGATCTGCCACAGCACATATAAGTCAACTGAGCGGACCTTTTTGAGAACTGAAAGGACGGAAACGGCGGGAAACTGCATTGAGTCCCCGCCCCCTGCTTCTACTATTCACAACTCGGTTGGCTTCGAATGCATTGCAACACACACAAGGCATAAAATAAAAATGGAGTAGAGAGATTTACTGGTATTTAAAAAATACGAATCTTTAAACAGAAGTGTCAAACAACATATACACCAAGGACAGTACTTCGTTTCTGTGTGTATGTGTGTGTTTAAAGATTCCTTCACTCATTCCATATATATTCTTGCATCATTTTGCCATACTGGAATTCAAGAAACAAGCCCAAATTCCAAGAAACAAATTAATAGTTATATTGCCAAGCAACCCAGCAAAGTGGAAGAAGGTAGGCTTTGGGTTTGGAATCCGTGAGCGGCTGCTCTCAACCTATGATTTTGGGCATGTTTGTAAATCTATGTGAATTTCAGTGGCTTTATCCCTAAAATGGATAAGTATTGGTTGATAACTGAGTAATCGTAAGCAAAATAGCTGACCTCTAGTTGGTGATTAAATTCCTATTGTCTCATACTCTATTCTTACAAACAAAATATAGACAGAACTAAACATATGAAATTATTTTGGGACATTTCCAAAATAACACCAGTATCGATTCCACGCCAATGAGTTTGGCTTGGTTTTTTGGTTAAGCATTATATATTTAATCAGTGATGCATTGCAGGGAAAAGGGACATAAATTGCCAGGCACTCATTCTCTCTTCCCCTTTTTATATGGAGGACCCTGGGAGAGGAGGTTGTCCCCTCCTGGGATTGGTCCATGGAACTCAAGCAAAATTCTCATAAACTCTAATGCTATGCAAAGGGATTCTGAACAAGTTCCAAAAATAAAGTAGCAATCATTCTGGATTTTTAAATTACAAAAAATATTTGCTGATCTGGTTACATGGAAACATTAGGAAGAGATGATATCCCTAGAATACAACTGAATGTTAATTTAGGAGATAAAATTAGAAGCATTATTCCCTGTCCTTGAGTATAAAGAATGTGACCCAGCTGGAGCTGGACTCATAAGGACACAGCAACTGGGTCCTGAAGTATAAAAACAATAGCTAAGACAATCTTGGAAAATATCTTTTAGGGAAACTTTCACATAAATAAATCATAAACAGAGCACAAAAGACCCACATACTCTCCACTCTTTTTTTTATTAAAAAAACAAAACAAAACATGTTGCGGTTGAGGGGCTTCTGACTCATAGAGACACTATAGGAGAGAGTAGAACTGCCCCATAGGGCTGCCTAGCAGTGGCTGATGGATTCGAACTGTGAGCTGTTAAACATTGCACCACCAGGGCTCCTTCTACAGAAAAAAGAATACAGCCAAGAAAACCCTATGGAGCAGTTCTACTCTGTAACACATGAGGTCACCATGAGTCGGAATTGACTCAATGGCAAAGACTGGTTTTTTGTGTTTTCTAGGAATTCAGACAGTAGGTTGTTTTCAGTTTGGGGCTACTACAAACACAGCTGCTACGAACTTTCATGTTCAGTGTTTCTGTTTTCTTTTGTCTTTCCCCAGTTTTGGTTTTGTTTTGCTTTGTATTTGTACCATTCCATTTTAAAATAATATATATTATATTAAAATAATATATATATATATTTTTAAGATACAGAAATGCTATTTTGAGGGCTGAGAGTCCAATAACCTTTCGATGGTTACATGAAAACACCTTGTGTTGTTATTAGTGCTTGGAAGTTTGCTTCAAGGTTCAATAATCTCATTGTACCAAGCTGTTCCAGTTTTGCTAAAATCTGACGTCTAAATTCTGTGGTTGAGGATTTACTTCAACATACAGTATTTGCTAGTGTCCAAGTTCTTTGGTTCCTGCCTTTAGGCTTGTTCTTCCACTACATGCAGAGCTGTAGGCTTGGTTCCTGACGCATCTCCAGTGTTTCCTAAACACCTTTGGCCAAGATGAGGCTGGGACCTTCCAGCTAATATCTGTTAAACCTTTCTAAATCTACAAAGACTGCACTGCTTTAGGGTGTGTTTTAGAGATTTGCATTTGTCAAAGTAAGTTGGAAACTGTTGTCTCTTTTGTCCTTGCAGCTGAGGATTTCTAGCAAATAGGGAATTATTTAGTATCATCTGTGCAACAAGGTATGGGTTCTGCTTTAATGACCACATGATGCTTCTTATTGTGTAGGGTTTTATTTTAGAAAATTAATAGAGAAATACTCAAGTTTATCATGCATAATAAGCTTGTTTAGTTTATTGCAAGGTAGTCATGGCAAGGTGTATGTAAGCAGGACCTCACAACATTAGTTTAGAACTGTAGAATCAGAATTAACAATTGCAATGTTAGTTCAACGATTAGAATCCAAATCTTTATACTTAAGCCTTTTACCTTTAATGAGAGGTCTTAAGAGGAAGACCTAAGCAGGCACACTCAAACTCAATAGAGGTCCCTCGTAGCTAGGGTCCAGAGGTCGGTGGCAGCGGGCACCTTCTCAGCAGGCTCTCCGTCTTCTGAGAGAATAGGAGAGTAGAGAAAAATCCCTTTGCCTCTGCCTTCTCTCCTTAAGTGAGCGGAAATTCAGGGTTTATATGTGATATTCTCACCTTGAACTCACACAATAAGAGCCAGTGTGACGTAAAAGACTAGTATGTTATGTCTTTTCTCCGTGATTAGAGATGAGCCAAGTGACCCATCTTTTCTTCAAGGTTAGAGATCAGGGTGGTTGTTTAGACTTATGTCTCAATGCTTTACAAAGATTAACTGTCTTCTTTATCACAGCATGTCAGGCCAAAGTCAAGTTAAAGTCTGTTTACATTGTTTACATACTTCACATGCTTCTATATCTAAGTTCACAATTTTTCAAAATAACTTTCTCATGACTTAGAGGTTTCTAATGGCTTATAATTAAGCTCAGAGAACCTCACAAAGATAGACATATTTCTATTTCTAAATTCATATTGTGAGTGATTATACATATGTATTTTGAAAGTGTAATAGTGGCTTATAGCTTATGGAATTTGACAGCAATTATAGAACCATACAGAACACTTCTCATGTAGGGTGCATACATGGTCTGCACAAAGTGTGAGTTTTCAGTTATTTGCTGCAACCAGCTCTAAATTCCTGGTATGCTGAAACATACTAGCTCCTCCTCCAGGCCCCACATTTGCCATAGTTAGTGCTCTGTCCGGTTGTACCACTGGCAGCACAACTACTAGTGCCATGGACACTGCTAGTGGTACCCTGGAAGTTAACAAACTCTGGGACACCTGTGAAATCCATGGATCATGTAACGTCTCTATTTTCTGTACCTTCACCTGAAGAAGTACTGCTCAGTGAGAAAGCAAATGTATTAACTAACCATCAGTCTGCTTTCCAGCAGCACTCAGTGTGGTTCTTGAGTATCAATGTGCGTGGCCTAAAGCATTGTGTCCCCTCAAGAGTTTTTCCAGTTGCTTAAGGGTACGTCTTTCTTCTCATCATTTCCTGCATTACTGGATTCCGGACAAGTTCCAGTCTCATTACATCTGGATTATCAACATATGATTAATTTCTGATTTTATGCCAACTACTGCATTTGTGATCTGCCCATAATAAACTGCTTCATTAGAGTAGGATTTGAGAGCATGCTCTGAGCAGAGATTTTCCATGTACAGGACCAGTATTTTAGGGTTTCACATAAATCGCCATTACACTTGACTCCACAGCTCAGAAACTGGATATATTCAAATCCAAGCTACTCAAACCTGCAAGCCCTCCATGAATACTTAAACCAATAGGATTACTTGCCATTGAAGGGACCAGAATCGGGGTTATTATTAGGAGCTGATGATGTTAGTAACGTTATAGTCAGTGGTCTTTCTGGAGTTGAGTGACCTGATCTTTTAAATTTTTTCCACCAAATTCAACATTAAGTTGCTCGGTATGTGATTTAAAACATTTAGATTTGTTCCTTGAACTGCTAGACTGAGCTGTTCTCCTTCAGAAGATAACTACTACTTCTCAGGCATCTTCACTGTGACTTTGCTGAATTTCAGATTTCGCTAGGAACAACCAGAATCTAAATGAAAGTGATATATTGTGAAAAATGTAACCACTATAACTGAACAATATGTATAGAAATTGTTAAATGGGTACCTAATTTGCTGTGTAAACTTTCACCGAAAACACATTAAGACACCATAGTCAACCAACATGGGAGACAGGGAAAGTAGGTAGTTATGCTTCAGTGGCGACAGTGACTGGGTAGCTTCCAGAACAGGGCCAGGTAGAGAGAAGGTGGCAGACGCCAAGAGCTGCTTCAAGCAAGCCATCCCACCTAGACTCTTGAGTAAACGCTTCGTTATCAGCGGTACAGCTTTTATAATTGTAGGCGTCTCTAAAAATAGGATTGATTCAAGATTCTCTCAGAGCTGAGGAACACAATGCTACCGGGTCAAAAAGCAGGGCCTAAGAAGTTCCATACAAGCTGGTTTTAATAACCTCTTGGTTTCCATAGCTACACAGATTTTCTAGAGAGCTAAATTCAAATGGACTGCCAAAAAGACCCGATTCAGCGCCTCAAGTTTGTTTTCATGGTATTAATGAGGCTATTTGTCACAGTATCTTTCGCAGAAAAGATGGTTGGCTCTGAAAAGAGCCTTTGGGTTCAAAGTCAGCACTCACTTGGGAAGACCATTTATGCCCTCTCCCCGCGGATACGGCGGGCCAGCTGAATATCCTTGGGCATGATGGTAACACGCTTGGCGTGGATGGCGCACAGGTTGGTGTCCTCAAAGAGCCCCACCAGATAGGCCTCGCACGCCTCCTGCAACGCCATCACGGCCGAGCTCTGGAAGCGCAGGTCGGTCTTGAAGTCCTGCGCGATCTCGCGCACCAGCCGCTGGAACGGCAGCTTGCGAATCAGAAGCTCAGTGGACTTCTGGTAGCGCCGGATCTCCCGCAGCGCCACGGTGCCGGGCCGGTAACGATGCGGCTTCTTCACGCCACCAGTGGCCGGCGCGCTCTTGCGGGCCGCCTTGGTGGCGAGCTGCTTGCGTGGCGCCTTACCGCCGGTGGACTTGCGAGCTGTCTGCTTGGTACGAGCCATGGAGAGTGCTGAGTGAGTACACCTCACGGCAATAGAGATAGCAACATCTCTTGCTCTTATTTATAAAGGCAAGGTCCTCCTGATTGGCCCGAATATTCAAACTGCGCGCCTTGCATTAAGTAACTTGACAGGCCTTGTGATTGGCTACCAGGTTTCACTCTAGAAAATTTTGTGGAAGGTACGTACACCCTAGCTGATTTTCTTTTAATCCACTTGCTATTTACTTTAGGCGGAAAAGATGCCTGGAAAGAGACGAAAATGAATTTTCTGCAGTTCTCGAGCCCGAGAATGTAAACCTCTCTGCCATTTCAAAAGCCCGCGCTTGAACATGACTGGTGCAGTTTCATCCTTTATCCTTGAAAAAAACAAAAACGAAACCGTTGCCGTGGAGTCGATTCCGACTCATAGCGATCCTATAGGAAAGAATAGAACTGCTCGATTGGGTTTCCAAGGATGTAAGTCTTTACGAAGCCCACTGCCACATCGTTCTCCGGAAGAGGGGCTCGTGGGTTCGAACCTCCGATCTTTAGGTTAGCAGTCGAGCGCTTAAACACTGCACCACAAGGGCTTCCTTATCCTTGAAAGCTAGCCTTTAAAAAAATATTTTAACAACGTAAGTACACGTCCGCCCTCTTTCATACCTCCGAACAGTAAAAAGGCATCCCTGTTGTAATATGACGATACTTTGATTCTTGAAAATGTCTGAATGTGTAAGAATGCTGCTGACTCTGATCAGACCAAACTATGAATGCCAATGACATAATTTTGAAAATATTTGAATATTTCGCTAATTTTTATATTCTCTGTTCTGTATAATTAATTCTTCAAGGATAATTTTAAAAGCACCTGATACTGCACCTTGGCGGGAAAGTACAGTCATTACTTCATAGCACTTTTCACCTTGTTTAGGTCCGGATAGGGTGAGAGTAGAAAATACTTTTTTCATAACTAGATACTATTGGCAAAACAGTAATTTAATTTTTTAACTGTTTTCAAAATGAAAAGTACCCTTTTTTTAAATGGAAAAAAGAACCTAGGATAGGTTCCACGTACACAGCCAATCAAAAAGTAGACAGGAATTCATCTTATTTGCATAAACAGTTCGTAATCACTGTTTTCCTCCAATCAGAGATTGAACAAAACTAAGGTCTTATTTGCATAGAAGCGCTACAAAAATAGACCAGTTTAACGGTCAGTCTTCACTCTCCAGTGTCACATTTAAGGGAAAGCTGTCATGCCCGAACCAGCCAAATCTGCGCCGGCCCCAAAGAAGGGCTCCAAGAAGGCGGTGACCAAAGCACAGAAGAAGGATGGCAAGAAGCGCAAGCGCAGCCGTAAAGAGAGCTACTCCGTCTACGTGTACAAGGTGCTGAAGCAGGTCCACCCCGACACCGGCATCTCGTCCAAGGCCATGGGCATCATGAACTCGTTCGTCAACGACATCTTTGAGCGCATCGCAGGCGAGGCGTCTCGCCTGGCGCATTACAACAAGCGCTCGACCATCACGTCCAGGGAGATCCAGACGGCCGTGCGTCTGCTGCTGCCCGGGGAGCTGGCCAAGCACGCCGTGTCCGAGGGCACCAAGGCCGTCACCAAGTACACAAGTTCAAAGTAAATGTTTATGTAGGTACTGTCAAACCCAAAGGCTCTTTTCAGAGCCACACAGATTCAAAGAAGAGCCATGACACCAAATGGAAAATTCACGTTTTTCTGTACCCACCTTCTTCCCTACATAACCCTCACTGCGTTCAGTTAACGTCTTCCAATAGTTGAACGATGTAAAAGTAAAGTGGGAATCAAAGGAGTATTAAACAGTGCTTCAATTTATAGAAAAGCGTGATTAATCTTAAGCAGAGTTTTTCCCCAGGGTTTTGGAAGTAGGAAACTTGAGTTTTTAGGATATATATTGAGTATTCTTTATATTTAGGCTCTTAGAAAGCATAATTGAATATTAGCACAAAAGGTATGTTTTCATAAGTTAACTGTCTAGTGGAATACAACATGTGAACACTATTCTGATAAGATGAGAATTTAACTGTAGATTGAAAGGATTGGGAAGCAGACTATAGGAGGGAAAATAATGGACCTATGAAAAAAAGTTTTAGGCATTATCTTTGAAGAAAGTTTGAATGGGATTTGTGAGGGGAAGAAGAAACTAGATAGCCTGTGAACAATGTGGCTTCTTTTTATTCTTGGGTAATGTGGTTGGCAGTAGCCAACAAAACCAATCTTGGGTAGTCTTTCTCTTGAAGAGACTGAAAGGATTATCAAAAAAATACAATTTCAGTTATAGATTTTCAAAACACCATGTGAGAGATTAATTGGCGTGTACATGACAGGTTGTCTGTAATATTAGAGCCTTTATATCACTGTCCGCTTAACTATGTCACATGTGCAGTTTCCCCCCTGGGCATTTCTCTGTTGAATAATTCTTAATGCTTTACTGAATGGAAGTGTTGATTTGATGGTCTAGGACTCGGTGTTAGTTATTGTTTATTATTTATTTGTTTTTATTCACTCATTTATTGAGAGCCTGTTAAATTGCTTAAAGTGATCAGTACCTAGGAAAGTGTGGTGAGCAAGATCGAAAACTATCTCTGTCTTCACAGGGCTCACAGTCTAAGACAGATACTTAAACAGTCATCTCACAAACAAGAGGGAAGCCTGAGTTTGGGAGTACAGCATTGCCAAAATCTGAATTGACTTAATCTTGAAGAATTTCAAGTTCCCTGGAGAAAATTCTGGAGGGAGGGTGGGGCAGGAGAGATGGCAAGGAAAGAAGAGACACGAGGATGGATTTTACATTGAATTGCTGCTTGCCTTTTTGGGACAGACAGAAAATTTCTCTGTGGGTTGGCCAAATGAATTTAAGAACAGAAGGGGAAAGGAGGAAAAAAAAGACTTTAGCTGAGTCTATTTCCCAAAATTGGGTGTGTACATGTGGATATGTGTGTTGATAGAAAGAGAGAGCAAGAGAATGAGTCACAAAAATGGGCAGAGTTCAAATCTGTATTGATGGGCTGTAGTTTAGAACAGGAGCCACATATTTATACTCTCATCTGGCCATTTCTTATCAAGAATTTTGTGGAACTCCTAGTGCAGTGCTATATACTAAAATGGCAGTATCTTACTGAAAAGTAGAAAGGAATACTATAATTTCAAACCTTGTTCATTATTCCTTTCATGGATTTTTTTTTAGTAAGATAAGGTTCCTTCGGTGTGCATCTGAATTGTGTTAATAAACTGAAAGTGACAGACAACCTAAAATAATCACTGAAGATTATTTTAAAATAGAAGTCTCTTTCTCTTTCATATAAAAGTATATAGCTCAGGCCTAGAAAGGGAGTTCCTCTATCCTTAGGGAGCTCAACTCCTTCTATGAGTATTATGTGTTTGCTGTATTATTTGAGAATATATTCTCAAATATACTGTGCTATTGAATTCTGCTAACGAGAACCAAAACAATACTACCACCAAATGGGATAGATGAAACTCATAGGGAATGCTAAGTAGGAATTTCATAAGTAGGAAACACGTAAGTTTTAAATAGGTAACAAGGAGCATGTGACATGTAGGCAAATTTAAAAGCTGTGTTCAATATAGATGGTAAGTTAGTAACTTATGAGACATGACTGACATAGAGAAAATCACACAGAGACTCACCGACATAGGAAGAGACAAAAGAATTAAGAAGTGCCAGATATCTGTGAGGTACCAAATATTTAGACAGCCTAAATGGACCACCCATTGGTGCTGCTCATTTTGATTCCATTTACTCTGTGACAGTGACATGAACATAAAAGGCACAGCTGCTCAGAACTTCATTGGGGAGCTATGCAAGTGGCCCTGTGCTTGTCCAATATAGCAAGCAGGTGCTGGGTTTAAGTACCTTCCATCTGCTGAGCCTCTTAACTCATCATCAACTCTGGTTCTCATAACCCCACCATCAGTGGGAAGATTAATAAGGCAGAGAGAAAGAGAAAGCCAGCACATATGAACAATGAATAACCAAGGATTCAGGTAATCTGACTGTCCTATTTGCAAACTATTCTAAGTATGTTAACCTGCCCTATGTCTTTCCCCTTGCTTCTCACTATATGTTTTAAATCAATTCAATAAAATCAAATAAACCATAAAACGCTGGTTTCTTAAACTGCCTGTGAGCCGTTCTGTTCCATGTCCTCACGAATGGCCTGCCTGGTAGTGTATGTGGATGCTACCATTGTAATGAACGTAATTTCCCACGTGACATCCCAGCTCAGTCATTCTTAATATGCCCTTTGCACCTTGTAGTCCAAGATGTCTGCTCTAGCAACAGCTGTCATATCCACATTCGATCCTAAAGTAAGGAGAAAAGGGCAAGTGGGGAGTACTCCCACCATTTATAGAAACTCTGGGATAGTATAACCCCCTTTTGCTGATATGCCGCTGACCAAAAATAGTCAATGGCCATACCTGGCTGCAAAGGAAGTTTAGGAGTTTAATTACTGAATAAGAAAAGAAAACCAGTATCAGGAGGGAACTATGCAGTGGTGTCTACCAAAACTCATGCCTGAAAACAGAGTATAAGTGAAACAAGAGACAGTATCTCTTAGAGTCAAATTGGTGAGTTCTTACATCTTCAGGAGGACACTGGAGCTTCCCAGCAGAAAATAAATAAATTAGAAATACTGGCAAGAATTTTTCACTTGGAAAGATACAAAAGCAATACAACTCTAACTAGAATCAAATTTTCATTCTGAGGCGAACAATGCTTGACACCACTGGGAGTCCAAATGTAGCCGTGTGTAATCAGAATAGGGCTTGGGAAATCAGGAAAACACCTTGATAAGTGGAGGAAGGCCTACATGTTCAAACTAATTGCCTACTATGAATGAGGTCAGGCTGAGTGTGGAGTCCAGTGGTACTATACTGTTTTTAATATCAATTCCAGGCTCAACAATCTGTTTTACAAGCCCCAACCTGTTTCAGTCTTATTGTCTATATTTCTAGATTTTTTCAACTCATCTAGGAGACATCAACGTTTTCTATACACCACCCCTATAAGATTCAGCCTTATCCTACTTCCCCACAGGTGACTTTTGCTCTAAACAGCTTGACTCTTTCCCTTCAAAATGCCCTTCCATGTTCCTCAAAGCCTTCCACACCTGAAATGCCCTCCTCACTCAGCTGTGCCTGTCATTCAGTCAAACCATAAAGGTGACCCGGACATGGATATGAACAACTATAAAACATTATGGGGTATGCTTAAAATTGGAGAGTTTTGAGGCCCACGACCTGGGTCCAAATTTGTTTTATTATTTACTGGCTGGGTGGTCTGAGTAATTAAGCATACCATTCTTAGCCTGTTTCCTTATCTGCAAAGTAGAGATAATACAGTAACTCTCTCAGAGTGGTGAGGTAATTTGTTCTAATTTATTCAGAGATGGGCCTAACCCAGATCTTTAATTTCTACTTCATTGCTCTTTCTACTACTACCAAAAAAGAACAGGGGGCTTCAAGATAGTGATTTTAAAAGATAAGCAAGTTTTCTGGAAAGGGGATTAGAGCAAGGAAGGGGGGGATATCTAAAATGGAAGATGCATGGCACTAACTCTTCGATGCCATTTCTTCACAGATAAACTTTATAAACTTTCCGAGGTAGAGACTCACCTCTTTCTTCCTCCTAGGCCCACATTTAGACCACACTTCCCAGCCTCCCTTATAGTTAGATGAGACCTTTTAATTAAGTTCCTGCCAATGGAATATAAGTAAAGTTTGACACTTCCAGGCCTGGGGTATAATAACTTCCCACTAGGGATTTTCCAGAGTCCCTAAGTGGTGTAAACTGTCAATGAGCTCAGCCTCTAACTGAGAGGTTGGAGGTTTGAGTCCACCCAGAGGTGCCTTGGAAGTAAAGTTTGGTGATCTACTTCTGAAACCTCAGCCACTGAAAACCCTGTGGAGCCCAGTTCTGCTCTGACACACATGGGGTTGCTATGAGTCAGAGCTGACTCCACGGCAACTGGTTTGAGATTTTCCCTGCTCTTTCCCCTTCCAGGGTAAATGTGGAAACCATGTATTTAGATGGTTGACCCACAAAATAAATGATGCCTGGGTTCCTGAATCTGCTTGGAAAAGAGCTGCCTGCTGATCCAGAGCCCCCAATTTGGATCTCATATAAGCAGAAAATAAACTTGTATTCTGTTAAGTCACCAAGGTGCTGTGGTTCATCTGTTTCAGTAGTAAGCATTACCTTAACTAAAATACCCTCCACCAAGGCCAGATCTAGATTCCTAGTTTCTAGTCACTTCTTGCCTGATGAATCTTCAGGGCAAGACACTCTATCTACAGAAGAAAGATAACACTTCATGTCTCGTAGAAAAACAAAACAAAAGGTGGTTGAATTTTTCCAAAGTGTTAACCAGAGGAGAGGAAGCCATATTTGCTTCTACCAACAATGTAACCTCTGTTCCCAGCCCATTGGTCTTTCAGAGCTGGATGTGATGATAAGGACAAGACACTTTTGGCTAATATGTTGTTTCTTGGAACATTATCAGAAAAGCTCATGAAGAAAATAGAGACACTAGGGAATTAACATTGCCTCCTGAAAGTCTCAGAGTTATCTGGGCAAATCCCGAAGGATACTAAACTCTTGTTCTTTCCTCAAACACCACTTAGAAAACATGAATGTATTTGATAGTCCACACGTCATAATGAACATACCTACATTTGGTCTGCAGTCTCACCCAGTATGAATGGTTCTGAAGAGATGTGATCTCTCAGTTCTATGCCAAAATTTAGCCAGGGCTCAAGATCAGCTGTTGGGGAACATGTATCATCTTCATCATAAATAAATTTTTGTTGTTGTTGTTAATTTTAACTTTTTATCTGATTTAACTTCATTTTAACAATCATAGTTCTGGCAATTAAATTATCACCACTATGGAAGTTTTAAGATAGAGTTCATTTGGCAAACAGATGAGGAGTTTTATTTGCCCTTAGGTACCCCATGTAATGAATTCACAAAAAATGTACATATTACAACATAGAAGTCTTTTTACAAATATCATGTTTGGATTTTCTTTGTTCTGAAAAGTACAACATAATAACGATAATTTAGAAACTCAAACCTCTTATTTTTTTTTATTTTAAATAAATCGTCACATAATTAATACAATTCCCTAACTAACTACTTATATCCTTGAATCACAATGACCACTCTTTCTGGGGTAGGTAAGCACTCATCTATTCCTACTTCTTGGTTTCCCACTTAACTGAGTGTCCTGAGGGACCTGGAGTATTAATTTTGAAAAATATTAAGAATACTTAAAGTAGTGCTGAGTTACCTCAAAATTTCAGCTTGGAATAATAGCAGAGGACCTTGGTTTTATTGAGTTGGTTATCAGAACTGTGGCCATGACGCTGGGTATGCTCCTGACTCAGGGTCTGTGCAATCACTGCCTCTTCTCTGTGGAATAATCTTCCTACAGATGTATGAAGATCTCACTCTCTTACAAGCTTCAGGCCTCTGCTTAGCCTTATCTTGGTTGTGAGGCCTTCCCCAACCGCCATATTTAAAATTGCAACTATCCACCAATCACCCCTCCATCCCCTGGTAGTCCTCATTCCCTTTAGTCTATTTTCTTTGTTGTCTTTATCTGTTTACCTACTGGCATAATATATTTGCTTGTTTTTGTTAATTTTCTGTCTCCTACAACTAGAATGTAAATAAACTCCAAAAGAAGAGCTTTGCCTACTTTATTCACTGCACCTAGAAGAATGCCAGGTACATACTAAGTACTCAAAAAGTATTTGTTGAATGGATGGATGGATGGATGGATGGATGGATGGATGAATGGATGAATGGATGGATGGATGAAATGAATGGCTGGCTGGCTGGTTGACTGGATGGATGTATGGATGGATTAATTAAGTAAAATAAAAATATGCATGTCATACACAATGTCCATTCATTCTCTAGCTCCAGAATAGAGCCCACGACTCAATTCTCCAAATAAGCACCAGTGTAAAGTAGTTCACTTTACTATGCTTCAGAGTCTTCATCCTTGTAGGAGGGCTATTAATGGTTCCCAATCCATAGAGTTACAGTAAGGATTAAATAATCCATACAAAGCCCTTAGAACAGTGCCGGCATGGTAGACACTAAATTACAAATTTTTGAACTAATGAAATCATGATTCCTTTAACCACCTAGGCAGTTTCCAAGGCAGGTATTAACACCTCTATTTGCCAAATGGCATAAGACTGAAAGTGCTACAGGGAACTTACAACTGACAATCAAGGGGATTGAATTCAGCCAGAAGATTTATTACTGATTGAATCATCCCGTGTAACAAAGCTGGGTAGTTCACCATTGTTCCCAATACAAGGAACCCTTACCTCATCCCTGAAGACATTGGGTTTGCAATTCTGAGGCTAAAGAATTTGCCAGTGGCCATAAAACTAATAAACTTAACTACCAAAATATGAACCAAGGTTAACCCAAAATGAAGTGTTATATAAGGTTTTCCCTTTTTTCCCTGTCTATGAAAACCTCCAGGTCAGCATCTATTTTCAAGGTCTGAAAGGCAGAAAACAAGAACACTGGGCCCTAATTTTCTTATTGGCACACAACTGAGAATGTCTAAAAATAAGGCAGAACCTACTTAAATGAGAAATGAACACAAAGACCCCTGTGTTTAACTCCCCCCAAGGCCTTCCATGTCACCCAGAGCAAAAGCCAAATTCCTTAGAGTGGTCTACAAGCTCCTACATGTTCTGGCTTTCTTTTACTTCCCTGCTTTCATCTCCTCCTGTTGTTCCCTGCTCATTCCATATAGCTACCCTGGCACCTCAGCACTCTCTCCCCTCTTCTCCCTACATATATCCCCATAAGATGTGGGTATCTTCATTTCTTTCAGGCCTTTGCTGAAATGGTATCTCCTTAGTGTGGTCTTCATTGGTTACCTTATCTAAATTTCAACTTCCCATGACACTCCTTATTCTTGCTCTATTTTTTGCTTTCGCAGCATCTAACAGCACATGTGTTATTTATCTGCTTTATTGCCTGTGTATCCCAGAATCAAATGTAAATTCAAAGAAAGCAGAGAATTTTATCTTTTTTGTTCTCCAGTGTATTCTGAGTGCTCAGAAGTGTCTGGCACATTGTAAACTCTCAACAAATATATGTGGAATAAATAACTTTTAAAATTCATTGATAGTAAAGAAGTACTGTTGTTTGTTGGAGGAATAATGATGGTATCATAACTAGGTTTTAAAGTGATAGATGTGTATATAAATTTTGAGAGATGAAGTCATATGATTTGCTTTGAAGTAAAAGGGATATAGATAAAACATATTTGGCCAGTGTTGTTGATTTTGAAGCTGGGTGAGTAGTGTATAAGGTTTAGCATACTATTATCTCTACTTTCATATATTCTGAATGTCTCATGATAAAAAAGTTATAAAAAATAAAAACAGTATCTGGAAAAAAGATATCCATACATTGCATGAAAAAAAAAAGGCAATAGAGAAAGACCAGGGTGTTGCCTGGTCCTCCTTACAGCAGCCCTGAAAACCTGATATTGTCAGTCACTACAAGCAGCTCCATCTCTCAGGATAGACTCCCACTAGCTCTGCCCTCAGAACTTGCTATACAAGTCAGGAACCATTTGATTGATTCATTGTACTGAGATAAACAATTGTCAAGCAAGCAAGAAAGTCCTCTCTTGGAGATCAGTATATTCTCTCTGAAGGCAAACTACAAGGAAAGCCTGATTTGATTAGAAAACTGCTTATAAGTCTGGAATCAAACAGGAATTAGTCATAGGTTTATAATTTATGCAGCACCGAATCTTGGCGTAGCTGCATACTAGAAACACATGAGTTTTAAAAACTACTATTGCCTGGGCCCACCCCTATGCTTTGATTAAACTGGTCCTAATTTTACCCCAGGCAAAGGTATTTTTATAAAAGCTACCGAAGTGGCTGGAACATGTGCAGTCAACGTAGAGAAGACCACTCATCTATAGTGAAATTAAACTATCTTAGGTTATCCCTGCGATGTGCACTTGCTTTAGTGAACATTGCATTCTGTTACATACGCATACTTTGCAAAAATACTCCTGCTAAGAGTTTATAGGCAGGCTGTTTTTCTTGATGAGACTTCAAAAACACTATAAAAATAATAAAACGTTTCTTAGGCTATAGTGTTCGTAAGAATCACCTGAGGTGAGCTTGGTGCAATGCAGAGTGCTTCCGTAGGCCTGAAATTCTACATTTGTAGTAAGCTCCCAGGTAAAACGATAGGTAAACACAATTTGAATAGCAAAGAGTGTGGAAACGATCAGGGATCTGGTTCTGACTAGAAATCATGACTGAGTGATCAAATCTGAGGTAGAAAATAAACATGCTAATAGGTTGTAACAAAACATCCACAGTTGATTACTCCTTCTCAACCACCTGACAAAAAACCAAACTGGGCATTTCAAAGTGCAACCACCCCGCAGGCAATCCACTTACCACAAACCGGAAATTTAAGACCTAACCTGTCCGCTTGTTTAAGAGTACACAGCTGTGGTGGTGCAGATTTTGTCTTTAACATTTGTAGTTCCCAGACCCCTACCGGCTACACGGAGTACAGCTTCTTTCAAGGAAGAAGTGGGTGGCTCTGAAAAGAGCCTTTTAATTGTGGAGTTACAAACTAAAATCTTACGCCCTCTCCCCGCGGATGCGGCGGGCCAGCTGGATGTCCTTGGGCATGATGGTAACACGCTTGGCGTGGATGGCGCACAGGTTGGTGTCCTCAAAGAGCCCCACCAGATAGGCCTCGCACGCCTCCTGCAA
>NW_004444051.1:8954722-8957027 GCF_000243295.1 Trichechus manatus latirostris
GTGGACTTCTGGTAGCGCCGGATCTCGCGCAGCGCAACAGTGCCAGGCCGGTAGCGATGGGGCTTCTTCACTCCGCCAGTGGCCGGCGCACTCTTACGGGCCGCCTTAGTGGCGAGCTGCTTGCGCGGCGCCTTACCGCCAGTGGACTTACGTGCTGTCTGCTTTGTACGAGCCATCCTACAACAACTGGTAAGAGACAGTTGGCAAAGAAGCAGCCAGAAGTTGCCTTTATATATACTCAGAATCATTCTGATTGGCCTTGCGATTTTTCAAAAGTCCCGCGCAATAAAACCATTGGCTGAAATATGAGAGCGGTGATTGGTCCATACCTAGAACTCTGATTGGTTGAATTATTCCACGGTATCCCCTCTCCTCTTCGTTAATCTATGATCCTAAGGAGCTAATCTTCTAATATTCTGATTCGGCACTATAGTGCCCATAATGAATTATGTGGAGATCTTGGAAAGTTGCTGAGTGCGACTCAGTAGGTCTGTAGGAAGCCCTGAGATTCCAAGGACCATGCTTTGAGAAAAGATTTACTTGTATTTTTTTCTTCTCTCAGACGGTTTTTCTGAGTGAAACCTCGGGTTGTCCGCATTGCCACTTCCTATCCCCACTGTCCGAAGCCTTTTACCTATATGGCAGGGTTCCTAGGTGGAATAGCTGAAAAATACGGATAAAGAGCCTGGTACGGGGGTGCCAGACACAAAAGTAAGCAAAAAATGTTAATTGCTTTCCCTAGGTTGGCCGAAATGGGGTTTTGCTTTAGTTCAGAATTTGAAAAGCCCGCGATTACCTTATTTCCCAACAGTTCTATGGCTTTTCTCATTTTCATTGGATCCTAATGACAAATACCAGTCAACCACGCCCACCCGTCTCTTCCGCAGTGTAAGTTTGCCTCGAAAATAGGTTGTTCCTTACTTTTGGTTTCCCTACTCTCTAATGAAACTTTAAAAATCGAATCGATAGGTTCGGCCTGACTAAAAACAACTCAAGGTTTTATCAATGGTTTGTTAAACTATGTCCCCTAAGGCCCTCATTGGCAAAAGTATAGCATTTTCTCGTGATTAAGCTTTTTACCCTGAACCACGTACCACCGCTTTTATCACATTAATAACTTTGTAGTTAAAAACAGTGAGCTGAGAACATTATAAGAAGGATCTTTAAGACTGATTTACTCTTAAGACTTCTTCGATCCTTGAAATTAGTCAGTTACAAGCTTTTCATGTGAAAATGTGGGTGGCTCTGAAAAGAGCCTTTGGGTAAGACAAAAAAGCGATAGCCGAACGCAATGTTAAAGTACTTCACTTGCCCTTGGCCTTGTGGTGGCTCTCGGTTTTCTTGGGCAGCAGCACGGCCTGGATATTGGGCAGGACGCCGCCCTGGGCGATGGTGACTTTGCCCAGCAATTTGTTGAGCTCCTCGTCGTTGCGGATGGCCAGCTGCAGGTGGCGCGGAATTATGCGCGTCTTCTTGTTGTCGCGGGCCGCGTTGCCGGCCAATTCCAGGATTTCTGCCGTCAGGTACTCCAGCACCGCGGCCAGGTACACCGGCGCGCCGGCCCCAACCCGCTCGGCATAGTTGCCCTTGCGGAGAAGGCGGTGCACACGGCCCACAGGGAACTGGAGTCCAGCCCGAGAGGAGCGAGTCTTGGCCTTGGCGCGAGCCTTACCTCCCTGCTTCCCGCGTCCAGACATAGCAGCGAACAGACAAAAAGAGCCGAAAGAGTAACTTAGAGAAAAAGATTTTGGCGGCCTACGCTAGCAGGAGCTAGGCTATTATACTCTATGGTAGTTTAGTAAAATAGCCTGTGCTATTGGCTAAATAAAAATTTTAACCAATCAAAAAGTAGGCCTAAACAACCTTATTTACATAAAGCGTTTCTAGTTCAAAGGTCGAATTATTTCAGGTTGAACAGGGAAAGAGCCAATGAGAGCTGGGAATACAGAAATAGCCTATTACGGGGTAAGATACTGAAACAGCCAATCAGAATCTGTAATCCTTCAGTCCTTAATTTGCATATAACCCAAACAAATAATAAGGGGGGGGGGGTAATTGTTAAGCGCATCTTGTTTTTTGTCTTTTAGGCGTGTAAATTGGGCCTCGCAATGCCTGAGCCAGCCAAGTCCGCTCCAGCCCCGAAGAAGGGCTCCAAGAAGGCGGTGACCAAGGCGCAGAAAAAGGATGGCAAGAAACGCAAGCGCAGCCGCAAAGAGAGCTACTCCGTCTACGTGTACAAGGTGCTGAAACAGGTCCACCCTGACACCGGCATCTCGTCCAAGGCCATGGGCATCATGAACTCGTT
>NW_004444051.1:8957127-8972594 GCF_000243295.1 Trichechus manatus latirostris
GACATCTTTGAGCGCATCGCAGGCGAGGCGTCTCGCCTGGCGCATTACAACAAGCGCTCGACCATCACGTCCAGGGAGATCCAGACGGCCGTGCGCCTGCTGCTTCCCGGGGAATTGGCCAAGCACGCCGTGTCCGAGGGTACCAAGGCCGTCACCAAGTACACCAGCTCCAAGTAAAGTTTCTATCTGCATAACAACGCTAACAATCCAAAGGCTCTTTTAAGAGCCACCCAAGTTGTCACTTAAAAGTCTGTAACTCTTAGGGATTTGTTAAATAGAGCTACACGTGTGATGAGAATTACTAAAATCTCGAGACAATGTTCCTTCCTCTTTAGTGTGTAAGGATCACCAAGGAGTAAATCTGTACACTGTTACACTCTGGTAGCCACTAAGGGAGTTAGGGTTCTGTTTTGATGTCAGAAAATCCCTCCTCACCACCCCCCTTCAGATGTTTTGTTTTCCTAACTTCAGTTTCTTTTTGTCATAATCCCATTGCTCTTGGTCGGGAGTAACAAGGGTTTTATAGCAATTTACAAGGTGTTGAATGGTCCTAAATCGACTGCTGATTACATTAGAATAGGGAAAACGAAACTGCTTCAGTTTGTAATTTGCTGTCACCTTGAGAATGGCTACAGCTGCATCACTTCTCTAGGTTGCATTCCTAAACAAATTTCTTAAACCATTCTTTGCTACCTCCATCGTTCAACATCCACTAACGTATCTTCAAATCTCACTGAATGTACCGTTCCTGGATTATTTCACGTAGCTAAAATATTACCTTCGGGCAAGGTCAGGAACTCATCACGCACTGAGTTTTCTACCTGGCTGAACATACTGGGACCTAAGAGACTTACCAGGCAGCAAGATAACATGAGGGGGCAGGAAGCAAGTGAAAGTCTCCAGTGCTATATAATTCAACAACTGATTCCTGGGGGGTGTAGAGATGGGGAACTGCCTCTCTCTGTCAGTCTCCTCATTCTTAGGCTCCAAGGATTCTCGGAGTTCTCCCAAGACCTCCTCCTTCATGTTTTAGAATGACCTTGTCCACAGTTAACTTCTTCATTCACTGGAATTTTATTTAAAGAAAGAAGGGAAACAGGAAGGGAGTTTCCCCTTAGCATATCTAATATGCCATTTTATTTTGTCCTATAATCACTTCTTATGGGATGGAATCTCCCGTTTTACAAACGAATGACATGAAGAATTAAGGATAAATGAATTAAGGTTTAAGTAACTTACCTCTTACATACAACTAAGGAAACTGGAATTTGAATCCCCATCTAATTCAGTCCAATTCTGAGGCCTGTTTCTTCCATGGCCTCCACACTGTATGTTAGAGAATTTTTCTCAAGCAGAAAGCTAGCTGCAATCATAGGAGTGGGGAAATTTGAGTTCAAAGGGAAAATAGAACACTGGCAAAGAGAAAAGAAAACTGGTCAGGTGATACACATATTCTTTGAGATACAGCAAAGCCCTTACAGTGGGAAAAGTTTCTTTAAAAAACAAAAAAAAAGGGAGATTTGGAAATTTAAAGATCATCTGGAAGCGACTTTAACTTTTATGGGCGCTGTGGTGTGGAAGGGAAACCATGAGTGTTAGCAGTGTAAACCTGAGCTTACAATCTCGTTTTTCACGTTTTAGCCACATGTCTATCTGCAGAAACCTACATAGCAGATAACTGTGAACATTAAATAAGTGACCCAAAATTACAACTGGGCTCTGTAGATAAAATTCCCTAAGCACCACCTATAATTAAGGCATTGACTTCTTGTTCTCCAAAAGCTAACTGTAGTTTTTTAAAACTATCCATTCATGAAAAGAAATATATAAACATAATTTAAGGGGAAAATCCCCCAGGACATGATACAGACCTGACTATTTGAATATTGAATGTTGAATTTAGACAAATCGCTTAATGTCTCTGTGAGCATTTCCTTATGTCTTAAAGGAAAATAATAACTAGTAACTACTGCACGGCATTGCTGGGGTGTTCAATAAAGGAATGCAAGGAAAGGACTTAGTACCTACACAGAGGAAGTCCCCAAACCCATTGCAGTCCAGTCAATTCTGACTCATAGCGACCCTCTAAGACAAAGTAGAACTGCCCCATAGGGTTACAAGGAGCAGATGGTAGACTCAAACTACTGACCTTTTGGTTAGTGGCTGAGCTCTTAATCACTGCGCCACCAGGGCTCCAAAAATGTTAGGTATAGCTAAAGTCTCTGGTTGAAGCCATAGAGAAGGAACCCTTGGCCCTGTCCACATTGGAAGCCCAGGGTCCCTGTGTGGCTTTGAACAAGGCAATAGGCTTTAAAGCCTGCTGGGAATTAACACCAATTAAGTTTCCTTGTCTTGGTAGTGTGAACAGATTTTTTAACAGTTCAAAGCCCTCTTTAGAACAATCTCTTTCCTCTGAACAATTTTCAGAATATCCTAGAACCTTTGGCTGTGAAACTTCCCTGCTTCTGTGTGCCAATTCAAGTAACATGTGTCATATTCTCTAGGGACCCTCCCATACTTTCACTAGAACTGTTGTTGCTGCTGCTGCTGCTGTTGTTTAGCTGTTGTTAGTTGCTGTAGAGTTAACTCCAACTCATGGAGACCCCATGTGGCCTCTGGGTGGACTCAAATCTCCAACCTTTCAGTTAAGCAATCGAGCACTTTAACCATTTGCACCACCCAGGGACTCAGAACTAGGGGTATGCCTCATTTAATGGTCAGATGTGTTGGGTTATAAGGAAGGGGCCCTGGAAACACATGTAAGAGATGCTTAGTAAATTTTTATTTTCTTTTCCTCCCCATCTCTCCTGCTCCCTTTGCACAACTTTGCTGCATTTATTTTCCTTTATTTACTAGGTTTCCCTCATATAATTCCAAACCAAAAACATTTTTTTGGATGGGCTCCTTCTGCAACTTGCTAACTATGTTCTTTAATTGGAACATAAGAAATTGGCTGCCTGATAAGTGCCAAGCTGGTCTGAATCCATTCCACCTAAGACACTAATCACTTCAAAGGAAACTCACTGGTGTAAATTCCTGTTGTAAAAGCCTGATGTACTGAAAAACACCAGCCCTTTCCCCAAAATAAAGGTAGCATCATCTTTAGGTTCTGATTCAAGTAGCTGCTACCTCCTAATTTGTTTTTCCTATAGTAAATAATTTCTGAAAAGGACAAAAGTGTCACCCTCTCCCATCTACCATCAGTGTTATATATATATACACTAGGTATGTCTGTGTGTCTGGGGTAGAGAAGCAGGCATGAATTGTAAAGACCCAGAGAAAAATAATCACGGATGAAAATACTTAAGAAGTATGGTATTCAGTTATACTTCATCAACTGAGTATCCCACAGGCATCTCAAACTGAGCAGGAACAAGATTGGCCTCATTGTACTCCCCCAGCTCCATTTATTCATCCAAGTCTAAAATCTAGTCCACATCTCAGACAATTGCCTTTCTCTTTCTACAAATATTTAATAATATACAAAGTCCTGTTGATTCTATCTTCTAATTTTTTTTTTTTAATATCGCCCGTATCTCTGGTTATTTTGGCGTAAACCTGGAAATACCATAAATGTTTAAGAGTAGAAGTTTAGCTAGAAACAGTTTTCATCCATAAGGAGATACTATGCACCCATTAAAAATAATGTATAAACAATAAACAACATAAAATATGCTCATGGCATAGTATGGGGGGAAACAAATTGCAGAACAGAGTGCTCACATTTATATTTAAATATTATATATGTATACACATGCATAATATAGTCGCAGGGGGAAAGAAAATGACTAGAAAGATCAAGGTCAAAATGTTAACAATGCGGTTACACTCTTTTGGGTGAAAGGATCAACTTCTGAAGAGAATTTTTTCTATTTAGCTGTCTCCAAAACTCCCAGTGGTGCAGTTAAGAAATAGGGGTTCTCCCTCAGATCCTTTCATCTTTAAGTCTCCTTGTCCTATGTTAAGAAAAACAAAAGTAATTTATTTTACAAATAATTATTGAGCCACAACTACGTACCAGGTATTATGCTAAGTCCTTCGGGTACAAAAATGAATAGGATGATTTTTTCCCCCATTCATTTAGCAATTTTTATACAAATTGTTCCATGACATTGGTTATAATTTTTACAATGTATCAGCATTCTTATTATTTGCTCTCTATTCTATTTCCTTGATTTAGCTTCCATTCCCTCTTTGCCTTCTCATCTTTGCTTTTGAGTGCTGTTGACCGTTTGGTCTCATATTGTTGATTATTTAAGGGAGCACATTACTCACGAGTGATACTGTTTATTTTGTAAGCCAATCTATTATTTGGTTGAAAGATGACCTCCAGAAATAGCTTCAGTTCCAAGTTCAAAGGATATCTTAGGGCAATACTCTCAGGGGTTCTCTAGTCTCTATCAGTCCAGTAGGTCTGGACTTTTTTAGGAATTTGAATTTTGTTCTACAGTTTTCTCCCATTCTATCCAGGACCTTCTATTGTGTCCCTGGTCAGAATGGTTGATAGTGGTAGCCAGACACCATCTATTTCTGCTGTTCTCAGGTTAGAAGAGGTTCATATGGGCAATGGTTCATATGGGCTATTAGTAGTGTGCACTAGCTTGTTCCTTGAGCTTTTGGTTTCCTTTATTCTCTTTTTCTCCATAGGAGTAGAGACCAATAGCTGTATTTTAGATGGCCTGTCACAAGCTTTTAAGACTGTAGATGCTACTCACCAAACTAAGGTATAGAACATTATATTTATGAACTGTGTTATGCCAGCTGACTAAGTTGTCCCCCAAGACTTATGCTCCTAAGCCTTTTAATCCAGTCAACCAATCCTGTGAGTTGTTTGGATATGTCTAGGAAGCCTCTATATCTGTGCCCCCTATTTGCTTTGTTATATGTATGGATATATATGCAGCACACACAAACATATATATACGTATGCCTACAGATAAACATACTCACGCACTTGTATTTACTTACATATACCCTTCTATATACATATATGCATACATATGTACGTAACCACACACATATTTTTTGGTTGTTGTTACAAAATTGTGTATGTTATAGCATTTATCAAAATTGTCCCTTTTTCTTCTGTGCTTCTTAGTGTCTTGATTTACCTTGATCAAGTTGTGCTGACTTCACCCATATATGGTAGTGCATTTCCCATCACCAAAAATAGCAAGTGTATACTGTCTAGAGAGTGTTCCCCCTCCCTCTCTCTCCCATCCCTGGTAACCATCAAAGAGTGCTGCTTTCTATGTATATACCTAGTCTTAACTTTTTATAATACGGGACCATACAATAATTGTCGTTTTGTGATTGACTTATTTCAGTCAGTATAATGTCCTCCAGAATCATCCATGTTATGTTTTGTGGACTCCTCATTATTCTTTATAGTTGTGCAGTATTCCATTGTATGTATGTACTACAATTTATCTATTCATCCGTTGATGGGCACTTAGGTTGTCTCCATCTTTTTGCTATTGTGAATAGTGCTGCAATGAACATAAGTGTGCATATGTCTATGTGTGTCACTGCTCTTAAACCCTAGGATATATACCTAGGAGTAGGATTACTTGATTATAAGGTACTTATATTTCTAACATTTTGAGGAAGCACTATATCAATTTCCATATAGGTTGTACCATTTTACAATCCCACCTGCAGTGTATAAGAGTTCCAATCTGCCCACAACTTCATCAGCATTTATTGTTTTGTTTTCTGTTTTTTTTTATCATCGCCATTTTTGCAGGGGTGAGATGGTATCTCATTGCAGTTTTGATTTCCATCTCTCTAACAACTAATGGGAGCCCTGGTGGCGAAGTGGTTAAGATCTCAGGCTGCTAACCAAAAGGTCAACAATTCAAATCCACCAGCCACTCCCTGGAAAGCCTATGGGGCAGTTCTTCTCTGTCTTGTAGAGGACTATGAGGCGTAAATGACTTGACAGCAATAGGTTTGGTTTAATGTTTACAGAGGGGCCCTGGTGGTGCAATGGTTAAGAGCTCAGCTGCTAACCAATGTTTACTGAGGATCCCTGGTGGTGCAGTGGCTAAGAGCTTAGCTGCTAACCATGAGGTTGGCAGTTCAAATCCACCAGCTTCTCCTTGGGAACAGTATGGGGCAGTTCTACTCCATCCTATAGAGATGGCAATGGTATAGGCTCCTTAGAGAGTTGCCAGTCAACCAATTTAAGAGACTAATATCAATCTTATTTCATAAGAGAACTACCCTCTCACCACCGCAAAGTCAGTAAGGGCAAACGGAAAATAAGTAACAGTCCTTTATACCAATCAACTATGGAAAATTTATTACACTGACTTTATTTCTCTCACTTCACCACAGAATAGTGAAAACTTTGGCAAAGACTAACATTATCCATGGATGAACATTTGGAAACCACTGATGTATTCTAATTCCTTTACTTCACAATTGAAAAAAGTATCTTCAAGCCAGCTCAGCAAATGTGGCAGAGTTAGAACAGACATTTCTTGACTATTTCCCCTAAACTTGTATCTACTTCTCACTTTCACGTTTCACGCATTTATATTTCATTACTTTAAGTAGTCCACACTTACATTAATAGAATTATTAAGTAATCCACACAACGAAAATTGTACTTAATACTTTATATTTCAGCAAAGCATGTGACAGATTTAAAAAAAAAAAAAAAAAGGCAGCCAACAAAGCAGAATAAATAGAGGAATTGCAGCAAAGTCACATGGTGGAATCTAAGGTAGCTGTGAAAACGAAAACTATAGCTACATGGATGAATTTTAGCAAGATAAATGTTTTCTGAATAAAGCAAGTCTCAGAACACTTAGATGCAATGCGACACTATTAACAGTAGGCCTAAGCTAGTTGTGCTATGATAACAAACAATCCCAAAATCCCAGTGGTTTACTACAATAAAGGTTTGTTTCTGGCTGGCTCACTATGTTTACTGACTGTGGTTCACCTGTGGGTCAGCTACAGCTCTATTCCTGAGAACCATGCTGAGGGAACAATAATAGACCACACATTGGCTCTTAAGGTTTCTGCTCAGGAGTGGCACATGCATTTTCTTTCACATTCACTGACCAAAGCAAATCACAAGGTCGAGCCTAACGACATTGGGACAGGAAGTATAACGCTGTCACGTAGGTAACTGGGTCTTTTGAGTCTGGAATTCAGGAGAAACCTCAGGGCTAGTGACTTAATTTCCCTATCATCAATGTGTACACAGTATCTCCACAGCAACAAGGAAACATCAACAGAATCAGGCAAGGAATTGCGTTCTCAAGGTCCATCTTCTAAGAGAGATCAGGAGTCAGCCAAGCTAAGGAGGAGAAAAAGCAAAGTCAGACAGAGGACTCTTAAACTAAGTTCCACAAATAGGCCTCAAAAGGCCTGAGAAATCCCTAGAATTACTAGTAAAATATGGTGGGAGGGGGTGCTCTAACTTTTACAGACTATTTGAATAGGAGTTTCAGTTTTAAAGAGCACTCTTATTACTAAGAGTATTTTTCCACATCCGTAAAATAAGGATAGCATTTACTCTGCTAGTTCTGAGGCTAGAGGAGAAAGCCCTTGTAAAACTATAAATTATGAATCCACATTTATGAATACAGAGCAAATACTCCTTATTTCTCTGACTTAAGGCTTAGACCTTGAACTGGTTCTCTTCATTATCAATCTTCTTCCCTAAGAGATATCATCTGATCTTGTGGCTTTACTCTCACAGCAGTTATACTCTGACAACTCTCAATTATGTTTTCAACCCAGACCTCTCCTCTAAACTCCAGACTCACATATCTAATTGCCTATTTCACAACTTCCTCTTAGATATATAACAGACACTTCCAATTCTACATGTACAAAACTAAGCCTGTGATGCTCCTCAAAACTTGCTCCTTCCATATTCTTCCCCACTTTAGCAATTGGCATCTCTATCTTTCCAGTTGGTTCAAATCATTGGAATCATCCATGAATCCTGTTTCTCTCATATCTTACATCAACTCCTTCAGAAAATCCTTTCCCTGCCTTCAAAATATATACACAACCCAACCACTTTTCATAGTCTCTGCCAGTAACATACTGGTCCGAACCACTGTCATCTCTCAACCGGATTACTGCAGTAGCCTCCTAACTGGTCTCCCTGCTCCCACCCTAGCACCATCACAGTCTATTCTGTACCAGGTATCCAGGCATATCATTTAAAAACATAAATCAGATCATGTCAGAAACCTGCTCAAAACCCTGCAGGAGCTCTCACTTCACTTTTGTAAAAACCAAAGTAGTTAGTTACACTGGCCTGCGAGACCCTACTCACCCGCCCTCCACTAGCCTCTCAGACCTCAACTTCTTTTCCTCAATCATCTGGCCCTCTTCTCTTCAACTCTGTCCAGACACAATACCTCCTTGTTACCTCAGGGTTTTTGTACTTAAAATTCCTTTCATTTGGAGTACTCTACCTTCTCAATCTTTTTTCCCCAACCATCACTTTATCAGTAAAGCCATCTATGACCATACCATTTAAAACATCACGTCTCTCCACACTTTATGCCTTTTTCTTACTTTAGTGGTCTTCATAGCACTCAGCACCATCTGACACATTGTATTTTGTTTGCCCCTTCCCCAGTGAAAAATAACCTCTACGAGTTCAGAATATTATTTTCTCACTGTTATTTACTGGCCTATTCCCAGAGCTTAGAACAGTGCCTGGCATATGCTATGTGCTCAAAAAAAAAAAAGTTCTGGCTAAATTAACATCTTCATAAAACTTTTTCTCCTCAAATTGGTGGCTTAGCTCCAATATCTGAATCTTTTCGTATTTAAGCACAAGAGTCTGTATCTTTAAAAAAGATGAGATTCAGAATGACTCCGTTGATTCTCCTGATTTCAAAGTATCACCCTACAGATTACCTGTTGTCATGAGGCGGGAAAATCGGATTTTTCAATGAACTATTACACTAAACCAGTGATCAATCTTATCCCAAATTGAAAATACCGGGTATGTGTCCCTGATGTGGTGCAAGAGCATGCAGCAACATCTCTTATAAACTATTCCTGACAAAAACATTAACCTAATTTCAATTACATCTATGGAAATCACTTTTAATTTATAGGACATACAAGGCAGATGTCAAATAAAACCATCCCATCAGGAAACAAATCAATCCAGAAGAGGACACATTCTACAGAACAGGCTTAGTCTCCCAACAAATCAAAAAACATGTCAAAAAGGAGGGAGGGGGGCGGCTAGGAAGGGGTACTTCTAGATTTAAGACTTGAGACACAAAGCCGTGCCTAGATCCTTGTTTGAACAAACCAGTTCTATCTAAGACATTCGGGGCATAACTGAATTCTTAATGTGACCGAGTACTGGATATTAAAGAAATTGGCTTAATTTAGTTAAGTGTGATTATGTGGGGGTGTTTGCTTTGTATTCACATTTAATGATGTCTACGTACTGATAAAAATGCTATCTTGTATGTTTCAACTTAGATGTTTCTGTTATTGAGTAAAGTCTCTACTTTTCCGCTTTAATATTTTCATTTAAAAAAAAAAAAAGTCCCTTCTTTGCCGAACAGTACTTGCCGGCTCTCCTCCCGTGTGCATTTCAGTATTTCCATCACTCTTTGCACACAAGCAGAACAGTGGCAATGCACCGGCCGCCTGCACCAGCACGGCACTCGTAGTGGGTTAAAAAACCAGCTCAAATTCGCCTTTGTCGCAAGGCTTCCCTGCCAGGCGGGGGCCCTAACTCCAGCTTTCTTTGTTCCTCGCCCTCCCCGCCATTTTGAGCACTGGAATCCTGGCGGGGGAGGGGAGGCTCGCCTAGCTATCTCTGTGGGCAGTTTGTCTTCTCTACAAGACTCAAATCACCACGCATACCTGTCAGCGAGCTCTGATAAAGAAATCTATCGTGTGGGACGTAAACAAAAACCACTCGAGCTTCCCTTACTGCTACTTCAAACAAGGAAAAGCTTTATACTCATAATACCCCGACTGCTGTAAAGGAGAAAGGAATTCTTGAATAAAACTTTCCTGCGCTTAACCTTCTAAAACGTCAACGGTGGAAATCTAGCACGTGCAGTCTTACAGAGGAAGAAATTAAAAGATGCTAGCTCTTTTACGGGAAGCCGTGGGCGGCCCTGAAAAGGGCCTTTGGTTAAAAACTGTAAAGTGAGAAGAGAGCAATTTAGCCGCCGAAGCCGTAAAGGGTGCGCCCCTGACGCTTGAGCGCGTAGACCACATCCATGGCCGTGACAGTCTTGCGCTTAGCGTGCTCGGTGTAGGTGACGGCGTCACGGATCACATTCTCTAGAAAAACCTTGAGAACTCCGCGTGTCTCCTCGTAGATAAGGCCAGAGATGCGCTTGACGCCGCCACGCCGAGCCAAACGCCGGATGGCAGGCTTGGTGATACCCTGGATGTTATCTCGTAATACTTTGCGGTGACGCTTAGCGCCACCTTTTCCAAGCCCCTTCCCGCCCTTGCCACGACCCGACATGACTACTGTAGTCTACCAAAGAAGCAAACTGCAGAAATGAAAAGGCAGAAAGAAGAAATCTACTTATATGAGTGAGTATCGGACCTAATTGAAAACCGAACTCGCGCGCGGGAACGTACGTTCGTCCTCTTGGCCCCGCCCTTCGCAGCCAACCCAGCCCTGAATGACGTCATTGATAACTAATTGGGTCCCACCGGGTGGTGGCGGCGTATCCTACAGGTCTTGTACCACCAAATTGGAATTTTCGGACCGCTTAACAACTGCATCGGAAGGAAGAAATTGACATTTTTCAATGATTATCATTTGCTGCTTGGAATGATTACACAGGACACCTGGCCTACACGACCCAAACTGCAGCAGCCTCCTTTGAGATGCGAAGTGTCCAGCTTTGCCCTCAGGCTTTGCACCTTCCGCATTTCCGCTCTCAGCAGCAGCCCTGGTGGCCGAAACTCCCCTGCGAACGAAACGCCCCTGCTGATGAGTTTTAAAACTGCAAGACTTCGCTCTTGCATCACCAAGCCAAGGAAAATTTGACCGAAAGGGTATTTACGAAGACGAATACAGTATGTGTGGGGTTGTGATTCCTGGTAGAAATCTCGCCCGCCCCGCGAGGTCTAGGATTCCTTTCCTGGCTTTTATCTTCTCTATTCATTCAAACCTGTAATTCTTATTTAAATATCCAGCGTCCCCACACCTGTGCACCCAATAACTTACCAGTTTGTTAATGTTTACTTGTCTACGTCTCGAAGGAAAAACGTGGCGACCTACTTCGGAAGAATCCCAAAAGCCCACTGCGGTCGAGTCGATGCCGACTCATAGCGTCAGAAGAATTAACCATTGAAAACCCAATGGAACACAGTACTATTTTGGCACACATAAGATCACCATGAGTCGGAATTGATTCGATGGTAACTGGTGTTTTCTGTTTTTCTCTACTCCTTGCTTTGTTTTCTCTTTGATTCTGGTGGCAAAATTATTCCAAAGAAAATTGGCAACTAGTGGCAGCGAAAGTATCGGGATAGATATGCCTCACTTGTGCAGGTAGATACAGTTAAGCATACTATTAGGAAAAGCGCAGGACGAGAAGCAGAGTGGCGCAGCGGAAGCGTGCTGGGCCCATAACCCAGAGGTCGATGGATCGAAACCATCCTCTGCTAGCCTTTTTTTTTTTTCCTTTCCTTCCCTCTCCCGTTAAAAAAAAGTCCCATAATTTAGTTTAATAATAATAAAAAAAAAGAAGCCAGATATAAAAATTAAAATTGTAGAATTAATATTATTTCCTGAGAAATTACTGTTATTAATTAATATGTTCTTTCAAAATAAACCAAGTATGTTTGGTTGCCAAGGTGACTGTGACACTATTGCCAGCTAGTTATGACAGTGCCACGTTGCCCTATGAAGCTGGGAAAGTGCTGAAACAGGTTGAGTGCCAAAAGTGGGGGACAAGGGTGGGGGCCAAATATGGAATTTTATTTCCTTCTGTACCTAATTCAGGAAGCACAACTTGTTAGGTAGTTGTGGCCAAGTGGTTAAGGCGATAGACTAGAAATCCACTTGGACAAACCCTGTGCAGAATCTTTACAACTAGCAGAGTCTTAATCTTGGAAGTAAATGAGTAGCAGCTTGAGAAAGAGTACAGGGTTTTGGTGGCCACAATTGAACTCTGACCTGAGAAAACCACTTCTGCGCTGCTAAAGGTAAATGCCTCTGCTCTCAACTCTCCTTTACATTCTCTAACAGGGATATTCTCTACGATCATTTTTTAAAGCCTGGATGTTGCTGAATGTTTTATATTTCTCACTCTCAGAAAGGATGGCTTATTCAAAGATTTGTTGACTGACTTTTATGTGCCGGAAACTGTGCTAGGCACTAAGGAAAAGAAAAAAACATTAAGTAGACTACAGTCTAGACATGCTTTTAAACAAGTAAATACATATAGTGCAATAGGATATTTCTTTAAAAGGATTATACACTAAGTACAGTGGGCACAAGGAAAAATTATGGCTATCTCCAGTAGCCCCACGAACACCCACTAGTTTGGTGATTCTCTGGAAGGATTCACATGACTCAACATATACTCACGGTTTGTGGGGATATATGCCATTTAAACATGGCTGCACTATTGACAGCTGCAGCTCCCACAGGCCTCTATGCTACACAGCATGTTGAGACTTGTCCCCAACATGTTGAGACTTGTCACGACTTGTTTTCCCAAACCTATTGTCCCTTTACTGATTGGCTTGTTTACCTGAATTCCTTCTCCCTTGCCCAAAACATTGTTACTCACCCAAAGCCCGTTGTTCTATTTGCTTCACTGCTTGCTGTATTGACTATAAACAAACTCCTGGGACTGAAGCCAGGGGTCGACTCCTCAGAGTGACCCTCCTGGCCCCACTTCTCTGTAAGAGTTGTGTTTGGTTACTGTCTCTGCCTTCCCAACATTGCCGCCGCTGCGACAGATGGTGCCCCGTGTGAGGAGAGAGCTGTAGATACCCCCGCACTCAATCCCTTCAGGTGGTGAGTAAGGACGCGTCCGTTTCAGGCTGCCTTTACAGCCGAGGGCAACGGGGTTTTTCTGCGGGCGGAATTTTCCCGAGCGCTCTCAGATCAGGCTGCTTTAGCACCAGAGCGGCAGGTCTTTCCTGACCGCTCCCGAGGGATTTCAGGCTTCAGGCCAGGAGCCTTTGTTCTCTTCCTTTCATTTTTCATTTTCCTTTTCCCTATGGGGAATTCTCTTTCCTCTGAACAGCTCAGCACAAAACCCAGTTGTTAGGATTGTTAAAAGCCTGTAAATTTAAGGTTTCAGAAGAAGCACTTACCCAACTTTGGCTTTTAACTGAATCTGCCTGTCCTTGCTATCCCTTGCGGGGGAACCTTGATGTAGAAGCATGGGAACGTATCGGTAACATCATTCGTGACATGAACATCCCAGCTTCAGTTCTTATTGCTTCGCATCACTGTCCCCTTGCCCTGCAGCCGTTACAGGCAGCTCGTTCGGCTCCCTCCCTTAGTAAAGAGAATGTCCATAACCCTCCATCTTCTGTACCTCCTGAAGCTGAGTCCCCACAGTATGAGCCAATTATGGAACGATGTTTGCGAGAAGGCTGTGAGAAAGACGGGCTTTCTGTCTTTCCAGTCCCTCAGGGAACAGGACCTCCCCGTCACGGTCGCCTTCCTTATGACACCTTTAAGGAACTTCCCAAAAGCATAGCAACTGATGGTTTACAGAGTCCCTTTACAAAAGGACTTGTAGAAGCTATAGCAACAAGCTATGAAATGACCCCCTGGGATTGGAACATTTTAATGCGGACAGTTTTAATCCCTGCTCAATTTAGTGTATGGAGTCAAGAGTATGAAGAACATTGTAACCTTTATGCCGTAGAAAATCTTAACCATAATATCCCTGTTAGTCTTGACATGCTCCTGGGTGTTGGGAATTATTCCACTCCCCAGGCCCAGAGTCAGATGAATAGACAAGCATTCAGTCAAGCCTCCGATGCTGCCGCCAAAGCCTGGAGTAAAATCCCTGATTCCAGAACGCCCGCCGGCTTATTCGCCACTATTCGCCAAGCGGCAAACGAGCCTTACATTGACTTTATCAACCAACGGCCATTTCCCGACAGGTAGATAACCAACAAGCAGCTGAAGTTCTTTGTCTCCAGCTTGCTTATGAAAATGCTGATGCTGACTGTCGGGCTGTTTTAGCCCCCTTAAAGGCACAGTCTTAATCTAGCTGAAATGATTACAGCATGTCAAAATGTTGGCACAGAAACTCATAAGGCACAAGTATTAGCTGCAGCTCTCTGTCCATCCACTGCCACCTGTTTTGGGTGAGGTAAACCTGGACATTTTAAGAAGGATTGTCACAGTTTAAAAAACAAAAATGCCAACACTAAATTTCCAACCCGAAAGTGTCCCTGCTGTGGTAAAGGTGGTCATTGGGCTAAGCAGTGCAGATCTCAATTTAACAATCAAGACAACCCTATGTCGGGAAATGGGAAGAGTGGCGAGAGCTCTCGCACCCCCAAAAATCCAGAGGGCCCCTGAGTGTGGAGTGTGGAAACCACAGCATAGATTCCAAACAACAACGCTTGCAGGTTAACGACTTAAAAGCAGGTACTGAAAGGAATGCAGGACTAGATTTACCCTTGGCACAAGGGGCTGTAATAGATGAGGCAGCAAAAGTTTTTCTTACAGCAACACAGGTTTGGGGACCCCTGCCTCGAAGATATTTAGGACTCCTAATGGGTCGCTCTAGTATTACATCTCAAGGTCTGACTGTTCATCCTGGTGTAATAGACTCTGATTATGAAGGTCAAATTAAAATTATGGTTTCCAGTCTCTCTTACTGGAATATTACTCCCTCTGATAAAACAGCACAGTTAATTTTACTTCCCTTTGTAGTCCCCTCTGCTCGCACGACCTCAAGACGGACTGGGGGTTTCGGCAGTACTGATGCTTTTTGGGTTACTAAGTTACAGTCTTCCCGACTGACTCCAGAGAGACAACCGACACCATCACCCCTTCCCCGGGGAAGGACATTAAACAGCAGGGCTCTGCGAGACCGGTAACATGGGGAGGTCTGAAAGCCCTCTCCTCCAAAGCTGAGTATATCCTCTCAACTACAGGTGCCCCCCCTACACCTAAAAATCTATTCCTAACTTTGGTATGTGTTCTCCTCCTCCTCCGTTCTCAGATACCAGCAACCTCTGCCCCAACCACCTATTGGGCTCATGTTCTTAGCCCCCCTATCTTCCACCCGGTTACTTGGGAAGAACCAGAGCCCCCTCTTTCCTCTAATGATACTCTCATTACCGGGGGACAATATTTGGCCTATTCCAAACTCCCTTGAAGAGGGATGGTTTGTACTGTCTACAAATTGGACACTCTATGCTGACACCCTTCCTTTGTGTTTCACTACTCAACCACGCACTGCTTCTGCATGCGTACCTATACTAGAACAATGGTATATGAATTA
>NW_004444051.1:8974005-9001505 GCF_000243295.1 Trichechus manatus latirostris
CTGGGACTGAAGCCGGGGGTCGACTCCTCAGAGTGACCCTCCTGGCCCCACTTCTCTGTAAGAGTTGTGTTTGGTTACTGTCTCCGCCGTCCCGACATTCACCACCACTGTGACAATGGTTAAGATTTATCACAACAGAGGATATATTGCAGGAACATGAGGAAAAAATATACGCAGGCAAAGACTAGGACACATCTTTCCAGCTGCCAACTGCAGGATTTTATACAAGATGCCCTTGCCCAGCAAAGTCTCCTTAAGTCTTGAAATTCAAAGTTCTTAAAGGGAGGTTGTCACATACCTGCCACATGACCAACTGTGAGGTGGACCCCAAACCAGACACAAGGTACACATTTATGAATCTTCATACTTACTTTAAGCATGCTGAGAATCTAGTTCAGCTTGACCTACTGTTTCAGGTGTAGAGAATAACAGCATTACCCAGTAACTAGTTCCAGTATTTTAGTTCTCAGAGTTTGACCAAGTGTCATCACCATGACTACAGAGGTAAGCAAGAACTGAGTGAAATAGAACTTTTGCATTAACTTTGCCCTGGCAACGGCTTAAGTATTAATGGGGTGGGGGGTGGGGTTCAGAAAAGGTGACTGGTTTTGAGCAAAAACTTGAATGAGTAAGCACTTGCTACATGGCTAAGAGCATTCTGGGTAGGAGACACAAATACAAGGAGGCGTAATAGGGGCTTCTGGGGATTTCAAATAATTCAGTGTACTAGAAGATGGAGTAAGGGAGGTTGTGGGGAGGGGGATTTGGAGAGAAAAGAAAAGTTGCTGGAGGGATGGCAGAACAGATATGGAAAGGGCAGTTCATAAGGGGGTGAGTACGCAATGCAAACAGGTTTAGATTTTATTTTCCTATGGGTAAAGGGAAATCACTGACCAATTTTGAGCAAAGGAATAATATGATCAGATTATCTCGTTAGAAAAAAGTGTCTGGAGTTTTCATGTCTGTGGTGTTTCTTTTTAATTGGTTTATTTTTCAGCAAGTCATTTCTCTTTCAAGATTGGAAAGCAGAGGTTTGGAGTCTGGTATATTTTTGCCATATACTCTGACCACTCTATACTTGCTATTTTATACACAATTTAAATTTAGCATGTCCAGACAGAACTCCCGATCATAACTGCTCCCTAGATCCACCCCCCAAATACTACTCTTGCCACCTTTCTATTTCTGTAAATGGAAATTTTATTGTTATGGCAAAAAATCTGAGAGATGTATATGACTTTTCTATGCCTCTCATACCTCCAAGCCAATCAGCAAATCCTTTAAAACATATTCAAAATCCAACCATTTCTCACCATTTCCACCAGCACTACCCTGGTTTTGTTGTTGTTGTTAGGTGCCATCGAGTCAGTTCTGACTCTTAGCAACCCTGTGTACAACAAAACAAAACACTGCCCAGTCCTGTGCCATCCTGACTATCCTGTTATGTTTGAGCCTATTGTTGCAGCCACTGCATCAATCCATCTCATTGAGGATCTTCCTCTTTTTTGCTGACCCTATACTTTACCAAGCATGATGTCCTTCTCCAGAGATTGGTCCCTCCTGATAACATGTCCAAAGTATGTGAGACCCTGGTTTAGCCATCATTATCTGTCACCTGAATATTGCAGTAGCCTCTCCAACAGTCTTTCTGCTTCCAGGAAGAGAGAGAGAACAAGTCTATATTCACATATTTGCAGGCTAGAAGAAACTTCTTGTTAGATAATCCTCACATTAAAGATGAAAAAAAAATGTGAAAAATTAAGCACATTTTTAATTAACTACAACTATTTGCCAGATGTCATTCTATGGACAAGGAAAGAAAGGCTATGTAAAAGGCTCCATTTCTGTGCTCCCAAAGCTGCTAATTTACTAGTCAAGAAAGTCCAAGACCTATCACAAATAAGGCAGGAGAGCCATTGCTGTCAGGGTCTGGGATTTAAGAAAATTAGGGAAGTACCCTAAGTGTAGACTGCTGTTATTGTCTTCAAATGAGGTACTTAAGGTCACAGAGATTCACTGACAAGCTTGGAAGAAACCACCCAAAATATAACTAAATCCATATCCTGGTATGGGGCCAAGCGCTCTGCCAAACACTGTAAATCCTGTAAATATCTTGTCCATAGAATGATACGTGTTTTTTGTGCTGAAAAATTCATATTAAGTGTAAAAATTGTTAATAGCTATTTTTTTGTAATCCTGTTTGAGGGTTCCTTCATTTCTTAATACATGGGACACTCAGAAACTATGAGTCTTGGGCCCTGAGAAACCACAAGAAAAGCATCCTCTTTTCTTTCAAACAAATAGGGATATACTGTGAAAAATGCTTTGATGTCACATTATAACAATCAGAGAAACTATCAGGAGAGTGTGGGAAAGGGATAATTGCTATGCCCAGGGGCCTGCAGATAGCCATGCAGGGCCTCAGAAGATGGTGGTGCAGTCTTGTGGTAAGACTGCTTTCCAGATGCGGTTTCCATGGCAACCGGTTCGGCAGCCATCCCAAGTACCCAGTCTGAAAATGGTGAATGTAGGTGAGCATCAATAGGTGAGAAACCTTAAGTAAGCTTATTCTAAAATATCCCTCAATGTAGAAAACATGCGATATTTTGGCATCTTTTCAGTCCCATAAACTCCACTTTTTTTTCTACCTCAGTGTCGTAGAGCAAATGATTTTTCTATCCATGGAGTAGCCATATGCTCCAAGACCGAAATAATTGTCAACCCCAAACCTTCATGAAGTCCATGGCCTCATATAGCCCACATAATCTAGAGCATCCATTTTCCCAAAGACGAAAAGCGCAGGTGGCGCGGGTGCCATTGCTTTTTTGTCATTACATGACTGTACAAAACATTCAGGCGGCGCAGAAAGCTCACTGTACTTTCCAAGTATTGTGGCAGGAAGATATTTTTTTTTTCCAAGGGGACCACGTGGCCTAACGGATAAGGCGTCTGACTTCGGATCAGAAGATTGAGGGTTCGAATCCCTTCGTGGTTACTCGATTTTTTTTAAATCCTCCACGGTAGATTTCTGTATCTCCTGCGGAGGAAAGAAACCAACAAAATAACAACGTAAAACCCCGGTTATCTGAGTTTTCCAAACCACTTTCTTTCTTCCTCCTCCCCTTTCAAGGGAAGGAAGAGACCATTCCAAAAGGCCTTGGGAAAACCAGTGTCACGAGAAAGCGATTTCAGGGGTGAAGAGAGGGTGACAGTTGGAACTGAAATAAGGTCATCCAATAACTTGGGAACTGTCAAGTTCTCCGCCAAAATTTGCATTTTGAAAGTCTGGGTTTTATTTAGTTTTATAGGCTCGGCTTATCAGCCGAAGTCTCCCCAAACTGCTGAGTCTCGATTTACGAAAAGACAAAATAGGACTAAGGCCAGGCGTCCGGCGTTACCACAGGTGGTTGCTGTGCTTCGCCTTCTCCGTAGCGTCTTCCCACTAGCTTCGCCCTAGGCCTCACACAATCTCTTCACTTTTCTAGTTTGGGTCCACATGTTTTAGGAGTTGTGGCTGTTGCTGGAGTCTTCTGTTACTAGTTTTCACTATCCCTCTCCTTTTCCATCTTAACTTCCTTTTTTCCTTTGGTCTTGTTGCCATCAAAAGGATGAGAAGAGCTCGTATTCAATCCTGAAATAAAGAGTAGAAATATTAAGGTCATTAAAAGAGCCGAACTGTTTGCGGAAGATAGCCACACAAAATATGTAAAAACACAGTTTGTGTGCCTAAGTAATTGAATTTAATAATAAGTCAGGATTTAGAAAAAGTAATTTTCAGTTGTTGACTTCATGGCGTAAGCCTGTCATGTTTAACTCCAAATCAGAATGTTGCTAGATCAAATCACTTAGAGGCCATAAATGCTTTTGCAAAGTCAAAGCAATGGGTACTTAAAACACAGCATCAATTAGCTCTACCTTTTCCCAGCCTTCTTCTTAGGCCTCCCCTGTCTGATTCCAGTTTCCTCTAGTCATCTGGAGATTCCAATTTGTATTGAAAAGGTGGGGTTTGATCATTAGTTCCTAGACTTTGAAATGTCTTGTACTAAAAAAAATTTTCAATTTCCTAATGTCCTGAAAGCCACTCCTTGTTCCCTTCCCCACACCCAAACGACCTGCACAAAAATCCACATCCTTAAGAGAACTGGTAGGGAGGATTGGTGAAGAGCAAAACACCAAATGAATAAGTAGATTATATATTAGATGTAAATTAACATATATTGTATTGGTGTTCTCCTGTTGAACATAAAAAATTTCACAGTACACAAACAACAGACAAGACCACTCTGTGACTACAATGAAGCAAGATAAAAACAAGAACATTGTCCAAATCACAAAAATGACCAAATAGCCCCTTCTTCCTGGCTAATATGAGTGATTGCTGCTTCTTTCCTAATTACAGCTATAGCCCTACTTCGTTCCTCTTATCTTCTAGATAAAAATTATTAGAATATCCAGTCATAGAATTACTGAGTCACCTCATGTTTCTCTAGGGTGTTTTGTCTCTCTCATTGCAGTCAATAAGTGCAACTTTGTTCAACTACCAGTGTGCCTCTGTTGGTCTTTGGTTGGAGATTATCCACAATTTTGAATTTTGAAACACTAAATATCACAGAGACGGAAGCAGCTAACTTTTATGGAGCATCTTCCCTTTGCCCATTACTAACCAGGTTAAAGGGAGATAAGTTAAAATGTTGAAGACATCTATGCATGTCATTAATGTAAAAAATTTTTTGCTGTATTTGACACTGATATATTTCTGTTTAGATATGGCATGCTTTGGGCCAAATAAAGGTTTTTAATTTTTATGTAGCAGCTTCATCAATCTTCTGCTTTGTGATTTTTTGTAATACAATATAATGTCTAATGGTCCCGTGGTGGTCTATTATTCAGGAGTAACATAGTTTGTGTAACCAATCCCTTACTGATTATACACTTACAGTGTTACTGATATTTATTATTCTAAAGAGTGCTGCGATGTGCATTCCTTTAGCAGGTATATATTTGCTGATGTCCTGTTTTCTTAGATAAATTGATAGCAGTAGAATTTCCGGGTTACAGAGTATATATACAGACTATATATACTTCTAAGGCTCTTCATATAAATTGCCCGTGGTGCTCCAGAAAGGATTTCTGATTTACATTGCCTTCAGGAGTATGGTTCACTAATTCTTAGCAAACAAATATCCAAATTTATTAGACTAATTTCCATTATTAGAAATGATTTATATATTGAGTAAATTGTGTATTGTCTGCCTCCTCTACCACCAAATGTAAGTGACATATTTCTGTTTTGTTTTAATGGTGTATCTTAAGCACCTGAAACAGTACCTGGTACCTAGTAGGTGTTCAATAAGCAGTTGTTGAAAAAGGATGATAAGGGCTCTGGAAACAACAAAGCAAGGGAAGGGGACAGATATTAATGGTCAGGGAAGTCCTAGTGGAAGTGATACTTGAACAAAGGAGGTGAGGATCTGAGCCAGATATATATTCCAGAAGAGTTCCAGGAAGAGGGAATAGCAAGTGCAAAGGCTCAGAGATAGGAACAGCAAGGAAGACAAGGTGGCTGGGGGGGGGGGCAGGGGGCGTGGGTTGGAGCAAGAGAGCATGATAGGAGATTCGGTTAGACAGATCAGAGTGAACCAGATCATGTAGGTCCCACGGAGATCATGAAATAACTCAGACTTTTACACTAAGAAGGAGAAACTAGAAGGTTTGGAGCAGAGGCGTGACATCACGCTGGCTGCTGGGTTGAGAACATTTTATAGTGGGGAAAAGTGGGAAGCAAGGAGATGAGTTAGGCTAGTTCACGGTGGCCTGGACTACAGTGCCAGCTGTGAAAGTAGTAAGAAACAATTTGATTCTGATATTTTGTAGAGAAAGAAGCAAGAGGCTTTGCTCTTTCTACTTAATGTATTCCTCTTTCCTTCCTTCTTTAGTAGTTACAGGGGAAAACAGATCTTTTGTTTGGTGTCTATTAAAAGGAGAGACAAATGCCCTGAGTATATTCTGTTTGGAGGAAGTTTCAATCTCTCTCTGCTACCAACACCCTCCCCACCACACTCAAACAATATGCCTTTAAGTGTTTCTTTGATAAATATCAACCAAATGTCCTCAGTGTGCAAAGCTGAAGAGAGAAGAATATAAAAGGGTAGTACCCCTTGAACCTTATTCTCAAGGAAGGTAAGGGGGTAAGGAGGTAAGGAGAACCTAGGGGCAAGACTGTTCAGACATCTATAGCATCAGACATCTCCAGCTTTTTGTAGGCAAAAAGACAAAATATACAAATCATATTACCCAATTGTGGAAAAATACACTTTAGCTTCCAATCTGTATCAGCACCTCCCCAGTGTTTATTTCTAAAATTAAATGATTTATAGTTTGAACCACGTATATCATATAAGTGATATGTTAGATAAAACTCAAAATTCTCGCCTCTTAAGTATCAAGCCTTATGATGCTTTGGGAGATCCGCACACTTACAAGAAGTTTATTTCAAAAAGCGTCACATTTATAAAGACATTGTTCTACATTCTACCTTGGTGAGTAGTATCTTGTGTCTTAAAAGCCTGTGAGCAGCAATCTAAGATACTCGGCTGGTCTCACCCTTTCAGGAGCAAGGGAGAATGAAGAGAACAGGATACAAGGAAAAGATCAGTCCAAGAGACTAATGGACCACAGCTACCAAGGCCTCCACCAGACTGAGTCCAGTACAGCTAGGTGGTGCCGGGCTACCACCACTGACTGCTCTGACAGGGATCACAACAGAGGGTTCTGAACAGAGCTGGAGAAGGATGTAGGACAAAATTCTAACAGACACAAAAAAGACCAGATTTACTGTCCTGACAGAGACTGGAGAAATCCTGAGAGTATGGCCCCCAGACACCCTTTTAGTTCAGTGGTGAAGTCACTCCCGAGGTTCACCATTCATCTGGGGATTGGACAGCCCCACAAAACACAACGGGACTAATGAGGCACAGCAGTCCAGGAACAAGGGCTAGAAGGCAGAAGGGGACAGGAAAGCTGGTGATAGGGAACTCAAGTTTGAGAAGGGACAGTGTTGACATGTAGTGGGGTTCTTAACCATTGTCATAGGGCAATATGTGTACTAACTGTTTAATGAGAAACTATTTTGTTCTGTAAACTTTCATCTAAAGAGAATAGCAGCACAACTGGAGGAACGTAATTGACGTAACCGAATTGTACATGTAGAAATTTTTGAAATGGTGTATCTTTGGCTATGTATATTTTCACCCAAAAAAAAAGAGTCCTCCAAGGCCGAGAAGGGAGCGTGTTGAATGCTGTCGGGTTGTTAATCAATGTCATTAAACAATATGTGTACTGACTGTTTAATGAGAAAATATTTGTTCTGTAAACCTTCACCTAAAGTAGAATAAAAAAAAAAAAGTTTTTTAAAAAAAGCGTCACAATCGCAATCACAGGATTCAAACCTGTAGGAGAGACTCCATTATCTTAACCATTAGGTTTAAAACAACTTGATTATCCTCGCCTTAATAAAGACAGGTTGATTATATAAAATTTTTAAACAATTGGTTTGCATGTTCTTTCTGTACCTCAGTTTCCTCATCTGTAACATACAGAGAGATGATAAAGGGGGAAATTTTTTCAGTAAGATAATCTCACCGCCAATTTTGTTACTCCACGCTTTGTAGATGGCCCCTTGCTATGTTTACTATTAAGTAGAAACAGACGAGTGAGGTTTTGTAGATCATGTACCAAAATTAAGATGTAAGTGGCAGAAGATGATCAAAGAAAGAAGGGAGAGAGAAACAAATACAGGCTGGAGCACTTGGGGAAAAAATCTTCAGTTTAAATTCAGATAAAACACAGAGAGCGATCCCTTCTGTTTGCCGATTTACGGAAAGAAGGGTACATTTCATTCGAGTCTGGCAAAAGGATTTTTCCCAGAAGGGAGAAGAAACTCACCCGGTGGAGGGAATCGCATGAACAAAAGGAGAGGGTGAAGACAGTTTCTCCTCCTGGAAGGAGGGGACCAGTGGACACGTAAAACTAGAGTTTGGCGGAAGGGGGAGAGTGCCGACAGGATATTAAGGAGATCCTTGAGCGGGATCTAGAAACGTGCAAGATTTAGAAAGGCGGGGAAGATCTGATAAAAATTGTCAAGACAGGGGAACCCAGACTGAGTAGTGGATGGGGCCAGTGAGTGAAGAGTACTTACTGCCAGGAGACCCACTGGATCAGCTGCGGCGCCTGCAACACCGACAACTGGGCCCCACCCTCAGAGATTCTAATTTAACTGATCTGGGGTGGGGCGGAGAGAACTGCGTTTTTTGTAAAGCTCCCCTGTTGAGTGTAATTTATAACCACCGTTGTTTGCAAACTCTAGAGGGAGAGAGGCCGGGGGCAGCTCGGGCAGGATGTTAACAAGAGTTAACGGTGAACGCAGAAGTGAGAGGGTCTGAAATTAGGGATTACACGAAAGTTTTCGATTACAACGGCGGAGAGCCTGTAGCAGCCGTGAACACACCTCTGCCTGAGCAGTGGGAGTACAGCTCGATTCTTAACTCCCTCACAAACGCGGTGCGACGCTTCGGACAAATATCATAACCTCCGAATCCTCTATAAAATGGGAGTAATACCTACCCAACTCGTCTGCGTCATTAGTATACTGATAAAGTTGATTTGTTACAGCACATTAAATCATCTTTTTCTACAGCTGCCCAATCAACAAGCACTCGTTGGCAGAGCGCTAAAACGTCATTCCCACAACACAGTGGGGGGAAGGAAGAAACGACGAGGATGGGATTCGAACCCACGCGTGCAGAGCACAATGGATTAGCAGTCCATCGCCTTAACCACTCGGCCGCCTCGTCTTCCGGTGAGGGGCACCCTACTCAGATAATTACTAGGGTTCTTTACTCAGCAGCGTTCCATTTTGTAGTTTTTATTTTCATGTTTTCATTGATGAAGCCGATGTCTTTAATCTCTATAAACTGCCCTCTTGCTTTAATATGGGGAGAAAAAATGAAGGGGAGTACAGGTGGAAGTAGGGTGGTGGTTTGTGGAACTGAATATCAATAAAGACGACAAAGTACACCTTCAAAGGGAAAAAGGAAGAAATCTCAGGGGGAAATGGCGTTAACGACTACTTTAAAAATCAAATTGTATTTTGCCATTTCTATTAGGCCATGGATATTAATTAAGACCATCTTTAAACCAGTTATATAATATTTATTGTTGCACCCGTGGACACTAGGTATGACTCTCACTCTGAAGGATCCCTGCCTGTCATATGGAACATACGGAACAAATAATTGTCACCTCTTTAGGAAGCCCAAGTGGGTGATGGGGGAAGAGGTTTGAAGATGGGTTAAGGTCAAATCGTGATTGGTTCTGAATGCCAGGCCACAGATTTGGGACTTTGTCTTTGAGAAATGTGGAGACATCTGAGCCTTTTTTGGGTTTTTTTTTTTTTTTGTGTGTGTGTGTGTGTTGTTTTTATTTGTTTTGCAAGTAGCAATATGATCAAAATGATAACTTAGTACTACCTTTTTTTATTGTTATTTACTTACTTCAATGCTTTGCAGCCAAAGACCACTAGGATCACACCTGTAATTGAATAAATTGGGTATATTGCTGCTGCAATGAGAAAGAACCAACACCATGGGGAACCTTGGAACATCTCAGTAAACTGGTGTTAAAAAGACCTCACTGCAGCATTTGTGCTTGTTTTGGATGATTTGGGGGAGAATGCAAGAATGTGGGGCTTTGTTCTGGATTGAATGCTGTCTGGAAGGAAGGGCATAATTCTATGATTGAGTATCGTAATAAATTTTATCTACCAGGAGGAAAAAATAGACCAAAGCTAAGGCTATAAAATCAGTAGGGGATGTTTGAAATATTTTTGTGGTTTGCAACAGTGACTTTGTTTTATTGTCTGTGCTTAGACAAAATTGTGAATTTTTGTTGTTGTTGTTTATTTCTTACTTCATCATGATCACAGAGTGTTCTTGCCTGATAATGGTGTTCTGTGACATTATGCTCTACAAAAGGACCTCATGACCTAGTGGTGAGCACCAGGCCAGCTCCTGAAAACACCCAGGCCTAATGGATAGAATAAGGCCCGTTTCTCAATGTCAGAGACTGCTTTTCACTTTCTCATCTATACCCAATATCATTACAAGAAAATAATTTTTGTGTTTGTGTGTGCGCATTATGACATCATGCAATGTAAAATAAATATTAAAATGAAGATGAAGAAAAAATAAGATGATGTTGGGAATAGGGGCAGGATTCAAATTCCATGCCCTAAGGAAGTGTGGAGGGATGATTAACTAAATATCAAATGTATTAAGTACCAAATCAGTATCAAAACATACCAATCTAAAACAGATAAAATTACAAAGTTGCATTTTTTTAAAGCTTAAGTCAGTGACAAATTCTAAAATATTTTTGAAGAGAAATTACTTTGGCTTGGTAGAGTGATTTTATGTATATATGTTATATATATTATATATATCACTGATTATGTTTCTCTAGAGAACACTATGACAGGCACATGTGAGATGCTCAACAAATATTTGTGAAAAGATTGAATAAATTAAAGAACCAATGGACCCTTCAGGTCCTGGTTTGCTTACCATGCTTTACAATTTCTAATCACACTACCAACCTGTAGTAATTTTTTTCTTTCCAGAAATATTTTAGAATTTGTTACTTACTTAAGCTTTAAAAAATGCAAATTTGTAGACTTTATATATGTATATATATGTGTGTGTATATATATATGTAGAGAGACAGAGTGAGACTTAGTTCAAGGAATTGGTTCACACTATTGTTGGGGGCTGACAAGTATAAAATTTATAGGTCAGGCAGCAAGCTGTAGACTGCTGCAAGTTTGGGTCCCAAAATCAATAGATCAGGTGACAGAAAGAGTAAAGTAAGAGTTATGCCAAAATATCTATATATATAGTCTGGATACAGAACATATCCAAGGGAAACTCCCTTATCACTTTTAAAGCCTTCAACTGATTGATTAAGGCCCACTCACATTACACGGAAGATAATCTACTTTACCTAAGGCCACCTGATTTAATAACGTGTAACTTCTATATAACAGCAACTAGGCTAGTGTTTGACCAAACAACTAGGCACCATAGCCTAGCAAAGTTGACACATAAAATTAACCATCACAGTGCCAGAAACTGGTGTAGGTACAGTAGTATACACCACACACAAAATTCCTGTAGAGATAGGCAATAAACAATTTAGAAACCAAAATGTGCATTATGTCAGAAGGTGGTAAGTGCCTTAGAATGGTGGGTTGCAACTTGAATAGCGCCAAAACCAAACCAAACCCGTTGCTGACCAGTGGATTCTGATTCATAGCAACCCTATAGGGCAGGGTAGAACTGTCCCATAGGGTTTCCAAGGAGCAGCTGGTGAACTTCAACTGCCAACCTTTTGATTAGCAAATGTCATGGATTGAATTGTGTCCCCCAAAAATATGTGTATCAGTTTGACTAGGCCATGATTCCCAGTATTGTGTGATTGTCCACCATTTTGTCATCTAATGTGATTTTCCTATGTGTTGTAAATTGTATGTTGATGTTGACGAGATGGGATTATCGGTGGTTATGTTAATGAGGCAGGACTCAAACTACAAGATTGGATTGTGTCTTGAGCCAACCACTTTTGAGATATAAAAGAGAGAAACAAGCAGAGAGACATGCGGACCTCATACCACCAAGAAACAAGAGCCAGGAGAATAGCATATCCTTTGGACCCAGGGTCCCTGCATTGAGAAGCTCCTTGACCAGGGAAAGATTGATGTCAAGGACCTTCCTTCAGAAACAATAGAGAATGAAAGCCTTCCCCTGGAGCTGGCACCCTGAATTCATATTTCTAGCCTCCTAGACTGTGAGAGAATAAATTTCTCTTTGTTAAAGCCATCTACTTGTGGTATTTCTGTTATAGCAGCACTAGATAACTAAGACAGCAGTCAAGCTCTTAACCACTGCACCACCAGGGCTCCTTGAATAAGGCAGTCAGGGAAAAATCAGCTCAATAGTTCTCACTCCATGCTGCACATTTGAATCCATGGGGAAATTTTGAGAAATATCTGTGTCAAGGCCTTATCCCTAGAGATCAGAACAGCAACACTCAAGCTATTCAATGCTGGTTTATTTTTCAAGAAAGAAATATAAAGGAAAATTATTTAAAAAAAAAAAAAAAGTTGACACTTAGAAGTAATTTTACCAAGTGGGAGGTACCAGGAATTGCTCTCAATACAGCAGTTCCTGATTAAGCAAAAGAAGTTGCCTGCAAAGTATCAATCATATGGCTAGGCCAGAACTAGAGAGGGCTCATTCTGCCTTGGAGTCCCTAGGGTCTTTAAAACCCTGTGTGGTGGGCAGACTTTTTGTGTAATCCCCTCTTCTTGAGTGTGGGTTGGAGCTAGTGTTTTGTTTCTAACCATACAGCAAGGATGATTAGATACCACTTCCATGATTAGGTTAGAAAAGTTTGTAACTTACATTTTACCGGAAAAATTTCCCTATTGCCTTCTTAATTTACATGCATTGATAAAGCAAGCTGCCTTGCTGGTGAAGCCCACGTCACGAGGAACTGAGGATGGCCTCCAGCCAACAACCAGCAAGGAACAGAGGTCTTCAGCCCAACAACATTTGAGGTACTACACCCTGCTGACAACCATGTGAGTCTGGAAGTGGACCTTCCCCAACTGGGCTTTGAGATGACTACAGCCCCGCCAACACCTTGAATACAGACTGTGGAAGACCCTGAAGCAGAAAGCGCATCGAAACTCTGCCTGGATTCTTCACCCACAGAAAATGTGTTGTTTTAAGTTGCCAAGTTTTGTGTAGTTATACAGCGATAGATAACTAATACACTCAGAAAGGCCTGATGGCCCAGAGAACAGTGGACCCCAGGGCTGGGAGGGAATACAATTGAGAAGGTAAAAATACAAGGTACCATAAAATTGCCATATCTGAGTTCAGATACTAATCATTACCCTGTGGAATCTTTACATAAGTGACTCTCTATTGAAAAATATGTGTTTAAGCTTAAGCCAGATTGATATATTATCTTTGAAAAAAAGGTCATGACCAATAGATTAAATCTAAGACGCACTAATAGATACCTGCTAGCTATTAATGACGGCTATGATAGGCTGAATAATGGTCCTGAAATATGTCCATTTCTTAATCTCTGGAACTTATGAATATATTATCTTACATGGTAAAAAGGACTTTGCAGATGCGATTAAACTGAAAATTTTGAGAAGGGGAAATTATCCTGGATTATCTGAGTGAGCCGAAGGTACTCACAAGAGTCCTCATAAAAGGGATATAGAAGGGTCAGAATCAACAGAAGATGTAATGATGCAAGCAAGAGGTTATAGTGATTCAAGGAAGGGGTCACTAGAAGCTGGCAAAGGCAAGTAAACAGATTTTCCCCTGAAGCCTCCAGAAGGAACAAAGCTGTGCTGACACCTTCGATTTAGCCTTCTGATCTCAAGAACTCCAAAATCAACCAAACTCATTGCTGTTGAGTCTATTTGGACTCACAGAGACCCTATAGGGCAGAGAAGAACTGCCCCATAGGGTTTCCAAGGAGTAGCTGGTGGATTTGAACTGCGACCTTTTGGTTAGCAGCCTAGTTCTTAATGGCTCCATCTCAAGAACTGTAAGAGAATAAATTTGTGTTGTTTTAAGCTACTAAATATATGGTAATTTGTTACAGCAGCAATAGGAAACTAATACAGGGGCATTAAGACACTACCATGACTGGGTCTCAATAGGTAGGAGGAAGTTTACAGGGCTTTTTCTGGAGCAATTTTCAGAGGCCTGAGGAGCTCATGGGGCTCTTCTTTTGCTGTCATTGAGAGCACTGGAAGATGTGTTTCTGTGCTGCTGTGAGAGAGCCAACAGAAGGAATTTAGGGTCTGACTAATGACTGAGATTGCTGCACTCAGAGTCCAAAGTATTAACCTTTACACCATGGGAACTTTACATAACAAACCTTCTACAGGAAGACTTGTATACTATTGTATCAGACTGATTCATCTTTAAAATGTTGTAGGCCTAGATTCAGTCTAAGAGAGCCTGCTGTATAAGAGATGATGGAAGTTCTCAGATAACTATAATGGCCAGGTTCTCACTGTATGGTCTGTCGTTTTCAGGTCTGTGTTCAGTTAGGTTACAGAATGTTTGAAGTGGACTCCAGAGAAAAAAGGAGTCACAGATGGGGCCTCTGATACATGCACCCTTAATCACCTGAGCATATAATTAACTTATGAGGATCCAGCTGACTAGGCACCAGGCAAAGCAAAAGAGGACATCAAGAGGAGGGATTTTAGGCGGACATAACGGTGGCGGGGAGAGGGCAATTTTCAGCATCCAGAGAAGAGAGCAAGCAGCTGGCAGTTGTTCCAGGGGAGAGGAAGTACAGGTGAGAGGGAGTGCCTAAGTCAGAGTGTTCTCCTTGTTTGAGAAAAGCAAATGCAAAGTCATCAAAACTGAGGCAGGTCCATCAAGATTTGAAGTCCAGATGCTAGCCATGTAGTTAGATCTCTGTTGAAAGACTGATGTGTACTCTTAAGTGACCAGTTCATTTTAAAATAAGGTGGGCACAAATTAGTTTAAGGAGTTGAAACAGAGCCCTTGCTGGATACAGACAGTGGAGGCTCTAAGATGTACACAACAAGCATACAGTACAAACTTTTTCAGGGCTGTGTTAGTTAGTGGTTAGTGGGTAGAAGCTGATGGAACACTTTAGTAGGCTCCAGGTAAGGAAAGATCTGAGACTGAGGACTGTAAAACATGAACCACTGAACGGGATTCTAATTTACCCAGATCTGAGGAACTCGACAAAATGCAAAAGCAAAAGGGTAGTGGGGCTGAAATTCCAGAGGTAGGTGGCTAGAGAGAGTTTTCTGCCGGCTAGAGGCTCCATGTTGACTTCGTGGAAGTAATTGGCAGCGCTTGGCAGTTGCACTACCAGGCTAACAATTTTGGAGAACACCAGAGAAAATCACCAAGAAGTTGCTGAGGTCCCACAGAGATTTGAACTCAGACATCTGGATTCAGAGTTCAGGGTGCTACCCATTATACCATAGGGTACTCTTTCGTGAGGAAATGGCTACTTGGAATTCTTCCCGTATATTTTTGTATCAGGCCAGTACATTTTGCTTGGGGTCCAGAGAAGAACAGAACCACCGGCGGAGTCTATGACACACGAACTCCTAGGCACCATGGGCACGGAAATAACGTAAAAGGATCTGATTGACTTTAGTAACCAAGGCAAGAGAGGTGTCAAGAGGAAAAGACAACTGTAAGGACAGGAGCCAGAGTAAGGAGTTGCACGAAACTTCTTGGTAGAAACAAGCGCGATGGAAGGTATATCCATTGACCCTGCGATGTGTTTGCGATTAAACAGAAGAATACATGTGCTATTAAAGAAGGGGGACGGGGCGACCAAAACCAAGTAAGGTCCCACCGAGATTTGAACTCGGATCGCTGGATTCAAAGTCCAGAGTGCTAACCATTACACCATGGGGCCTTCGCATGCGGATTATTAAAGTAATATCTCTGAATAGTCATTGTACAGTGTTCCGTTCTATTCATAAATATTAATGAAGTTCCTCTTTGCAACAAAGGCTTCAAGATGAATACCACAACCACCTACCAGCGACTGGGGCTCACATGCTTTGCGGACTGTTTACGAACTGTTTAGTTCGTGGTTATAAGTGGACAAAACTCAGTAAGTAGTCTCCAAAAAAGGAACGACTGAGGTGGCGGATAGAAGCATAAACCCTTAAGCATCCAGGGGTAATAGCTAATTTACCTGGACTCGAGGGACCCTGGGTAAAAAAGGCAAAAACTAGCGTCAAATGAAAAGAAAGGGCGGCGGTAGAATTCCAGAGGAAAGTGTAGGGGATGCTTTTCTTCGGGGCAATGTATCCTTGCTGATTGGCATGGGGTGGTTAGGTTCGCAAGCGGCGGGGTATCTACCTTTTACAGGCAGAGCGGGTGATTTGGGAGAAGCGGGGGAAAGACTACCAAAAGGTAGATAGGTCCCACCGAGATTTGAACTCGGATCGCTGGATTCAAAGTCCAGAGTGCTAACCATTACACCATGGGGCCAACGAAAAGCAGTTTGCCAGGCAAGCTTTTGTCAGTACATTTACAGTGGGTCGGATGAACCTGATCGGAATGTTGTTTATCTTCGATGCGTGGAGAATGTGCAGTTTCTTGAAATCCAAAGAAGCAACAGAATTGCTCAACCTAGAGGAAACCGGAACAGAGCTCACCCTTTTGCTAGGAATTGCTCTAATCTGAGGGCGGGGAGTTTGAGAACGGGTGTTCCTTGCAAAATCAGAACTGTGCGTTTACTGAATTGCTAATCTGGATTTGTAGAACAAAATTACAAATCTCTTAGGACATGTATGCATTTGGCAAACACAATAAGAAAAACAAAGTTAAATATGAGATGTCGGGAATTTACTGGTATTGGGGGGATTGGCTTTTTAAAAAACGTTTACCTTTTAAAATATTATTTCCTTTTTTCTTATCTACATTTCCTAATGGATCGATTGCTTGGGTAATGAAAGATAAATCTTTGTTATATTTAATTTACTCTTATTTATGTGGCATATATGTATGTGTGAAAAAGAGTGAGTTTTAGCGACCAAAACAGTTTTTTGTTTTTTTTAAAATAAGATTTAGCCAACATTTGAAAACAGTTTTGAAAATTCTCTATCTGGTATTTTCTCTCTGCAATTCTAGCCCCAAAAAATAGGATGATAAGAAGACTCCAGAGGGGAGGAAAGACTGGAAATTTCTGTTAAAAATAGTGATTCCGAAACATAAACTATGCTCATGAGTAAAATAGTGACGCACTCGACGTACCAAAATTCTTGAAAGTACCTCAAGCGGAAGGAGATAGAGACAGGTGAGGTTTTGGTAGTCAGATTTGAGCTGGATTTCGGTTAAGAATAATATAGAGAGCACAATTTAAAAAGAATCAAAGTCAAAACAGCCTTGAGCTTTTTTTCAGCATTTTTCCAGAAGTCTCAGAAACCCGTGGTGTTACGAGGTAGTTTCCCAAAGACGTTTTCAAAGACTTTCTCTACCTACTTACTGTAACACGGAAGGACTAAAATTATCTGCCTTCAATTTTATGTATAAAGATAACGATAACTGAGGAAAACAACCTTTGCTCGTTTTGTGGTCCAGGAAGTGACAGATAAAGTTACTCGGCCGTAGTCGGCAGGATTCGAACCTGCGCGGGGAAACCCCAATGGATTTCAAGTCCATCGCCTTAACCACTCGGCCACGACTACATGATGCAGCTGGATATATTCCCAAAAGGATTAATTTCTTTTCTGTTGCACTATTGTTTAGATTTGTTCATTCCAATAATGTAATAATCGTTCTGGAATGCCTATCACCATGGAAAAAAGATCAAGCTTTTAAAGATAGAAATGTTGGTTAGAAGTTATTATAAATTACAACACTTGTCTGACGTGCGAGAACCTAAAAACCTTACGAGAGTCAGGAGGATTGGTAGTCCCCAAATACGCAGATTGACAGAATCGAAAAACAAATTTCTGGGTCCTTTGCAAGACCTAATGAAAACGATTTATCAGTGATGGAAACCGGAAATACGTATTTCTAAAGAATGACGTTGAGGATTCTTACACAGCCAGGACTGGTATGTAGAACTTTGATGTAGAATCAGTGACAGACAAATTTGTTAATTTTTTTCTAAAATCTGGGTTTCAATTAAAAAGTAACCATGTAGGAGAAGATGGTTTCGAGCCGTCGACCTCTGGGTTATGGACCCACCACGCTCCCGCTGCGCTACTCTGCTGGCTGCTAGATAGATGGCTTTAAAGTGAAAATTCAACGCAATAATTTTTGGTGTGTTTCCAAAAATGATTTACTGTTTTTCAATGGTCCCAGAGTCTGCCTTCGAGAATGGGAAAGACACGTTGCTATCCGCAGGCGATCGCATTTCATCTTTAGATATCAGTGACTTAGAATTGCCCTCTCCAAAAGACTCAGATCAATTGAGGTCGAAAGGGTAATGTGGGAAATGCAAATCTCCCCGAGTTTACTCGAGCTCGGACAGGATTAAGTGTCTCCGATTATCAGAAAAACCAAATGCATGCTAGGACGCATAATTTACAAAGAAAAAACTGCAAAGTTGTTACTCTTGGTCTCTTTCCGCAATCTCTGGGGTACTGGGACCACGGTAATGTTTAACTTTCGTTTGTGGTTTTCAGTTAAAATGTTTTTTCTTGGGTAAGTAAAACTGCGCGTTGCATTGGCCGGGAATCGAACCCGGGCCTCCCGCGTGGCAGGCGAGAATTCTACCACTGAACCACCAATGCCCGATACAAACGCAGCGTCTTTGTTGCGACTCATATAGGTATATTCACGTCATCACTAGCTTATTAGTAAAATAAGAATGTATGTTTTTTCCCTCAGAATTTAAGTCCGAGTAAAGAAAAGATTGTATCTAAACGATGTCCTAAGAAAACCTGTGAACTGGAAGTAGGCTGAACGTCTACTGATATGTGACCTTGGTGAAAAATGCCTATAAATACCCAACATATAAAAACATCTTTCTCCATCCCACCCTCAATTTAAATCTCAGTGAAAACAAATTCTGAAAATCTCTCATTTAGAATGCAAGCCAATTTGATTAATGTACTAGATCAAAGCACTCAAGTCAACTCTGAAATACTAAGTTACAACATTTTGGGGGGAAAAAAAAAAGACTATTGACACTCTGTTATGGAAACCCAACTTTGGAAAGGATGTTATTGTCATTGGAAGTGGGAATGATAAAATAAAAATTCTGAAAGTATTCTTCTGAATCCTCCTGCATGTGTACATCCCCATTACTTGTCCCCTGGAGAGAGTGACCACCAGTTGCTGCAATTGCTATGGCGCTTTGGAACCAAAAGCCAAAAGGAGGCTTCAAGCTAAATGGAGATATGGCCTCTATATTTGGGGATTTTTAATTGGTTTGGAGAAAAAACCAACACATCAAAAACCGCCGTGAAACAACAAGAAGTAGACTGAGAGAACAAAGCTGAGTTAATTGGGTAAAAGGCAACACAACCTTCAGAATCTTAATTGTGTCTTAGAGGTTGTAAGGGCAAATTTGGGCTATTTATTGAGATTTTGAAATCCAGTTTATGGTGAGTCCTTCAAAGTTGGGACATGATTAAGACTGGGTAAGGATCGTGATATAATAGTTTAGGATTGGTAGACACAACCAGGAGAGGATTTTGAGGTTGTAAACATTATCTATTGCTGCGTAACAAATTGCCCTAAAACTTAGTGGGTTGCAAGGACAAACATTTATTATCTCATAGTTTCTGTGGGTCAAGAACTCAGGAATGGCTTAGCTGCGTGGGGGTTTGTCATGAGGTTGTAAACACAATGTTGACAGAAGCTGCAATAAGGCTTACCTGGGGCTGGAGAACGCTCTTCCAAACTCACTCACTTGGCTGTTGGACGGAAGCCTTAGTTTTTTACCACATGAACTTCACCATAGGTGAGTGTCCTCCTGATATAGCAGCTGGATTCCACCAGATCAAGTGATCTGAGAAAGCAAAGGGGAAGCTGCAGCATCTTGTATGACTTAGTATGGCACTGTCACTTCCACATTATTCTATTCACTAGAAGCAAGTCACTAAATTCAACTCACACTCAACGGGAAGCAAGCTGAAGGGCAGGTATTTAAGAATGTGTAGACATATTTTAAAACCACCATAGGTGCTGAAAGATTATTGCCGTGTAAACTGTCATTCAACACCTTCTAACGAGAAGTTGATGGGCCTTTCAAGAAATTCCTGCAATAAACAATAAAAAGTTCTTGGAATGCACAAAAATTTATTCTCAAGTTTTATCTTCCTAGGCAAGCGTCTCAAGGAATAGTATTGTGATGAAAATGCTGGAATACTGAAGTCATATTAATGTAGACAGTAAGCTGTGGGGATGGTTTCAATTGTTACATCCAAAACAAGGCTCCCATAAAGAATACAGATACGTTTTCTTCAGATAAACTTAAAAAGGAATATTTTAGAAAATAAACTCTGGAAAAAAATATTAACTAGAAAGTAATTTAGTTGTCTTACAATAAAGTCTAAAATACTCATTTTTTTTGCAATCCTGATCCAAATACCAACAATATTCTTTAAAGAGATGGAAAAACTAATCATTACCTTTATATGGAAAGGGAAGAAGCCCTGGGTAAGTAAAGCACTATTGAAGAAGAAGAATAAAGTAGGAGGACTCCCACTACCTAACCTCAGAACCTACTATACAGCTACAGTAGTTAAAACAGCCTGGTACTGGTACAACAGATACCTTGACCAATGAAACAGAATTGAGAACCCAGATGTAAATCCATCCACCTATGGTCACTTGCTCTTCGACAAGGGCCCAAAGTCCATCAAATGGGGAAAAGACGGTCTTTTTAACAAACAATGCTGGCAAAACTGGATGTCCATCTGCAAAAAGATGAAACAGGACCCATACCTCACACCATATACTAAAACTAATTTAAAATGGATCAAATATCTAAATATAAAGCAAAAAACTATAAAGTTCATAGAAGAAAAAATAGGATCAATGCCAAAGGCCCTAACACACGGCATTAACAGGATACAAACCGTAACCAACACACAGACTCCAGAAGATAAGCTAGATAACTGGGATCTTCTAAAAATTAAACACGCTCATCAAAAGACTTCACCAAAAGAGAACCTACAGACTGGGGGAAAAAAATTGGTCATTACGAATCAGACAAAGATCTAATCTCTAAAATCTACAAGAAAATCCAACACCTCTACAACAAAAAGAAAAATAATCCATTTAAAAAATGGGCAAAGGAACACTTCACCAAAGAATACATTCAGGCGACCAACAGACACTTGAGGAAATGCTCGCAGTAACTAGCCATTAGAGAAATGCAAATCAAAACCACAATGCGATACCATCTCACCTGGGCCTTATTGGCACAAATCAAAAAAACTGGAAATAACTAACATTGGAGAGGCTGCGGGGAGATCAGAACTCTTATGCACTGCTGGTGGGAATGCAAAATGATATAACCATTTTGGAAAACAATATGGCGTTTCCTTAAAAAGCTAGAAATAGAAATACCATATGATCCAGCAATCCCACTCCTAGGAACATATCCTAGAGAAATAAGAGTCGTCACACTAATAGACATATGCACTCTCATGTTCATTGAAGCATTGTTCACACTAGCAAAAAGATGGGAACAGCATAGACGCTCGTCAACAGATGAACGGATAAACAAACTATGGAGTATTACCCAACAATAAAGAACAATGATGAATCTGCGAAGCATCTCATAACATGGATGACACCGGAGGACATTATGCTGAGTGAAATAAGTCAGTCACAAAAGGACAAATATTGTATGAGACCACTACTGTAAAAACTCACGAAAAGGTTTACACACAAAAGGAAACAATCTTCGATGGTCACGAGGGAGGGAGGGGTGGGGGGAAGAAAAACATTAAAAGAAAATAGATAAGTGGTAACTTTGGTGAAGGGTAAGACAGTACGCAGTACTGGGGAAGCCAGCACAGCTTGTACAAGGCAAGGTCATGGAAGCACCATAGACACGTCCAAACTCCCTGAGGGACCGAATTGCTGGGCTGAGGGTTGTGGGGACCACGGTCTCGAGGAACACCTAGCTCAATTGGCATAACATAGTTTAAGAAGAAAACGTTCTGCATTCTACCTTGGTGAGTAGCATCTAGGGTCTTAAAAGCCTGTGAGTGGCCATCTAAGATACTCCACTGGTCTCACCCCTTCGGGAGCAAGGGCGAACGAAGAAAACAAGATACCAGGGAAAGATTAGTTCAAAGGACTCATGGACTCCAACTACCACAGCCTCCCCCAGACTGAGTCCAGTACAACTAGATGGTGCCCGGTTACCACCACTGACTGCTTCTGACAGGGATCGCAACAGATCGTCCTGGGCAGAGCTGGAGAAAAATGTAGAACAAAATTCTAACTCACAAAAAAAGGCCAGGCTTGCTGACCTGACAGACACTGGAAAAACCCGGAGAGTATGGCCCCCAGACACTCTTTTAGCTCACTAATGAAGTCACTCCCGAGGTTCACCTTTCAGGCAAAGATTAGACAGGCCCATAAAACAAAACAAGACTAAAGGGGCACAACAGCCTCAGGACAAGGATTAGGAGGCAGGAGGGAAAAGGAAAGCTGGTAAATGGGAACCCAAGGTCAAGAAGGGAGAGTATTGACATGTCGTGGGGTTGTTAACTAATGTTATAAAACAATGTGTGTACTAACTGTTAAATGAGAAACTAGTTTGTTCTATAAACCTTCATCTAAAGTACAATTTAAAAAAAGAGAAAAGAATATTAAAATACTCATTGTTTTAATATGCTTCCTCTTGGAAATTAAAGCCTACTTTCTACTATTCTGGATTTTTTAAAGAAGCTTTTGATTGACATTTTATGGAAATGATATATTAGCTTGGCTTCTATATTGAAACAGAGTCAGAATATAACATTTCCTTACCAAATGTTAGAGTCAATTAAAATGGTTCTATCAGTATGTTAAACTTTTTGACTAGAAGATGCACTGGGGATGGCAGTGGGAAACGAAATCAAATGCTCAGCTAAAAGATAAATCTAGTGAAAACAGACGAGCATGCACATATAAAACCTAAAATTGGGAAATCCATATGTAAGTGAGATAGAAAACAATGTCACTTTTGGAAGTCAGTCAACCTTCCAAACATGATTACTGCCTCCTTTCTGTCTCCTGTCCTAGCATTTGGAACTCAGCTTTATTGGTAGAGTAAACTCAGTGAAATTATCACTTGAGGGCAAATAGGCTCTAGGGACTGATTCACACTAATAGGATGCACAGGAACCTGATGTTATAAATCAGAATATAATTTATTAACTTGGAGGGGAGTTTATAACTTTTCAATACTGGTACTTATAGCCACAGTTCGGGTCACCTTGATCCTGGTCATGAAGTTCTCTTGAGGGTGACTCAGTAATGAGAAAGGGGCTTGCTGCATACCATCACAGGAAAAGAAACTAGGTCTTGAGGGATATTTCAGCCAGGTTATGATAAAGCCTGGTGAACTGCCCAAGGTTATTTTTTAAAGGAGATTCCTAGGTGTTATTCTGCTATCATGTTGCAAGATCCCAACAATTACAGCTAAACTATCAGCTGCATCTTTTGTGATACAGAGAAATCATGAGATGTAAGAAACAATGTAACATGATTTATGCCATTGTGCTTGCTTAACACTTATTCTTTTTAATTCTCTTCCAATTAACAGACATTTATGAATCTCCTACTATGTATTTAGCACTAGGTATGTCTCTGGATAAAACAGACATGGTTCCTGCCCTCAAGTGGTTTAGAATTTGGTGGAAGAGATGGGGTGGTAAAACACACAATTTCACTTAATTACATTAGCCCAGAGACAGAAGGATTTCAAGATACGTGGAAGCACAAAAACAAAGCACTTTTAAAGTTTTTTGGGTACTTTAAAATAATCATACCACCTTTTTATGTACAAAACCCATACTAGAAGCCCATAGTTTTTTATTTGTTTGTTTGTTTTTGTTTTTTGGTCATATATGTAAAAACAAACCAATAAGCAAAATTGTATCTACATAGACTGTAAATCTTTTCTCTGCCCCCCCCCACCCCTTTTTCCCCCCATAAATAACTCCTATTTAGGCTTCAAAATTCTGCTCCAGTGCCTCTGCTCTCTGAATTTCTCTCTACGTCCCACACTCTGTACTCTTGACACTAACATTGTCGGTCAGAGTCAATCACTCTTAAATCTCTACTAAATCTGGGTCATATATATATACTTGTCCTTACATAGTTTACCATAATTATGAGTTGATACTGCTATCTCTTCCACTGAACTGCTATTTCTTCCAGAGCAGAAGCCCTATGTATGATTCATCTTCCTATAGAGCTGGGAGAGTATATGCTCAGTCATTTTTTTATATTTTTTATATTTTCTTCTTTTTAAATAAAACTTTTTCATCATGAAACATTTGAAAACTACAAGTCAGCAAAAAAGAAACAAACTAAATTAGTGCCTAATCCCATACCCAGAGATAACCACTATTAGTATTGTGATGTTGTCATTAGCTAGTTAGCCATATGAATCATATGACTGTATAATCTGACTGGATGATACAGTACCAGTAAATAGTTGCTGAATGCACCTTTTGTCCACTTTAAATGTCTTAAACATCTTTCTGTATCATTAGCTATGTTTCTTTGATATCATTTTAATGGCTGCATAATATTTTACTCTGTAATAAATAATACATTTATTCAACCAATACTCCCCTGTTAGTGTTTTCTTTTGGTTGACCATTAAAACATGAGTGTCTGAATCATGTAACGGAGGACACAGAACGTTCCTTACAGAGGAAATAGCAGGGGCAAAGGCCCAGTGGTGAGAAGGAACATAAAGCATTGAGGAACTGAAAGAAGGCCCCTGTGATAGAGGGTTAATAAGCACAGTTAATCGTTTTGTTTTGTTTTAAGCAAGAAAATGTCAGGATAAGATATACAATTAAAAACAAGCATAATAAGGAGACCGATTTAACTAAGCAATAGGAGATTTGGAGAAAGGAGTTAGGAGGTTCATGCCAATATCCCTGGCAACAAATAATTAGTGGCAGGAAAGAGGTCATAGTAATGAAGAGAAGTGGACAGATGGCATGTAACATATTAGGAGGTGAAACTTCGCATAACTCGCTGCTCAGATTGGGAAGGGAAAAAGAGAAGGTGTAGTCCAGGATGGCTCCATGTTCTTGGCGATTGGGGCTGGGGATGAAACTGTGGGCCAGACGAGAAGAACGCACGAAGTGTTGGAGGCCTATAAGTAAAGGAAGAGTCAGGAAGCAAAGAGGGCCGAAGATGAGTCTGAGGAACGCCAATGTTTAGGGCTTAAGTGGAGGCAAGGGTTCTAGGTAACTAAAGAACGCGAGATAAGAAAAGAAAGAAGGGAACCAGGAGACTATGTGGTCCCTGATGCCAAAAAGGAGGGTTAAGTATCTTTTTAAGTAAAGTGGCAAAAGATGTACGGCCCATGTGGGGATTTTGTCGCCCTATCTTAGAATCCCAACAGCAAGCCAAAGGCGAAAGAGGAGGTATAGTCACCTCCACTGAAACTCTAAGAAGGTAAATCAACGGTTCTCTTCGTCTCCACTCAGTCTCTGGCAGCCCTAACAGATCTCAAACTGGAGATTGTCTTCAAAGTCAACTACACCTCCAAGGAAACTAGACTGTCAAATTAATTTTTTGTTTCTCTCCTCAAAAACGTAACTGTTTTTTGACCCCGACGTGACTTGAACACGCAACCTTCTGATCTGGAGTCAGACGCGCTACCGTTGCGCCACGAGGTCGCCGGAGTTAAGCCCGGCTTTTGTAAAGTAGGATCTTGAATCATCCCCCTCCCCCTTCTCCGGATCCAAAATATTTATTTTTTTATCATTAACTTTGACCTTTTTTTCTCTCCACCGTTCACAGTTTTGCTAATGCTTCCTTGAGGAAAAATAAGAGATTGACCAGATTAAATATTAATCCTCAAATCCAAATGCTGTGACAAAAAAGTTTACTCTTCCCACTGGTCGAAATTTCTCTATTTTGAGAAAAATCGTGTACGTATTGGGTTTAGACCCTCAGCGAAACAAGAATAAAAACGGCTACAAAGTTTGCACTACTATTTTTCCTATAAATTCACTAGACGCTTCCATCTTCCGTATCAAACTCCCAGCCCTGAGGTACCAGGCCTCGCGGTCTTCTACCTTCTTTCCTGTCCACGCACCGACCTCATCTTCAATCTTGTGAAAAGCTGCTTGTCCTCAAAGCCTAGCGCGGGTGGCATCACTTCCCAAAACCCTCACTTCCTCAGTCAGAATACGTGGGCCTTGCGGTCTCTATTGTGTACACATGCCATTCAGTTTACAATATGAACCCCAGACAAACCGCTAACATTTATTAAGCGCCTATCATTTACTCCTAGTCCTGTGTTAACGGGCTTTTTAGTTCGTATTCTCTTATGTATGTGGTAGAAAACTATTCCATCTTTTGCCTGGATGGTGAAAATCTGGAAGCCAGGGCTTTGGGGATAGTAATTTGTTAGAAATATAAATTCTTGGCCACACCCTAGACATACTGAATCGGACACTCTGGACCTGAGGCCCAGCAATCTGTGTTTTAACAAACCCTTCAAGTGATCGTGATGCATGGAAAAGTTTGAGAATCACTGCTCCAGCCTGGAGACCCTATATTTTACTCTCTCAAGAAAGTAAACTTTCAGTCTTCTTCCAGGATGGAGGAAGGGCAGTTTCCAGATGAAGCTAGTGCTGACATTCCTGAAACAATGAGACAATTCCATGGGCAACGGGGATAGAGGTTCTGTGGTGTAAATCTGGTTGCCTCCTTGCTTTTCCCACTATTGGTTTAGGATTCAGCTTTCTCAGGTCTGACAAATCAGCTGTCACTCTTCAATAGGCGTTTCAGATTACAAAACTTTGTTGCTGTTATCTCCTCTCTCAAACTTTTTGTCCTATGTGAATTTGTATTTTAGAATCATTTGAGGGTGATTTCTGGAGTACGCAAAAGTAAACTGTTGTGTTTAATCCACAATCAATCTTTACCTGGAAGGCAAGGGCGTGGAGGTTTCCTGAATCAGTAAAGCAACTCGGTTCTATCTTGGCTTAGTTAGCCCCTCTCCTTCAGCTCTCAGCCCAAGCATTTCCTCCCTGGCGCGGACTTTCTCCCTAATTCCCATTCAAAGAGAAAGCATTCTATCTACTAATAGTGCCATATTCCAATTATTGTAGCGTTATATTACTGTCCTTGGTAGTAATCTAGTTGTAACTTTACAGTATTTTTGATCATAAGATTAAATTTATTTCCCCAGTTAGACGGCAGGATTTTTTAGGCGTTGGAATTTCCCTGGAGTAAAATAATAATTTCACTATATTACATTACATTGTATATATACATACCTTAGACATTTTATGTATACATTACACTAAGAACTAAAGTGAAGAGGAACAGATTACTTTTCCTTTTAAAATATTTTCAGCACACATGGTAGAGGGACCACGTGGCCTAATGGATAAGGCATCTGACTTCGGATCAGAAGACCGAGGATTTGAATCCCGCCGTGGTTGTCTTGGGGTTGGTTTATTTATATAGGAAGTACCCACGAACGTTCTGTTCGTACTGGCAGCTCTATTACATTTTAATACTTTCGGTGAAAGTTGAAAATAAGAAATTTAATAGTTTTATCCTCCTTGTACTTCCCCTCCACATCCTTTGGCTTTATTTCTGTTTCTTTTTCTCCCCCCAAGTGTCTCTGTTTCTATGTCTGTCTCTCCTCATTACCACTGTACAGCCCATTCTCTCGATAGG
>NW_004444051.1:9004005-9009210 GCF_000243295.1 Trichechus manatus latirostris
CTGCCTGCAACCATCATCCTCCATATAGCAATGTGGCTCATTTCCTCATCATGTTGAGATCTTTGCTTAAATTCATATTCTCAGTGAGACTTTCCCTGATCTCCCTATTTAAACTTACAACACCCCTCCCAACACACGCACTCTTTATCCTCCTTCCCTGCCTTATTTTTCTTCACCGTTTGTTTATTGTATGTTTTCTCCACTAAAATGTAAACTTCGTGAGAGCAGGATGTTTGTTTTTTGTTTTTTTCCTATTTTATTGACTGCTGTAGTCCTAGCACTACACAGTGACTGGCAGTCAAATATTTTTTGTTTAAATAAATGAATAAATAACTAGAAAAACAGAGCAAAGAAAATTTGAGAATTAATAAAGGAATAAATGAATGCAGTAGAACTTTCGCTCTGCACAATTTTGAACAAGTTATTTAAACTCCAAAACTTCTGTATTCTCATTTGTAAAATTAGGGTAATATGATTTAGAACTTGGAAAGCACTTGGAATAGTGCATGGCACGTAAGTGCTCAAACAATCAATAAAAGCCATTATTGTTGCTTTTATTGTTCTTGTTATTTTTGAGAGTTGATTTTTGGATAGTGAAGCATGGCAGCAAGAGAAGCAGAGGTCTGAGAGAACTGCAAATCAAAAAGGGCTCTTACAAGGTCCCATGGCAACTGTATCAGGTTCTTCATGTTGCAAATTAGTACCCTTTTTCTTTTATCTAAAGCCAGACGCTTGGGAGTCGGTCGGACTCATGGCAACACTTATAGGTACTAAATTGCCAGACTTTTCTTTCAAGGGCCGTCTGAGTGGACTGGAACCTTTCAGTTAGCTGACAAGAGCTGGGATATGAGGGGCGAAAACAGAAGAAACTACCAGAGGATGGTTTCGATCCATCGACCTCTGGGTTATGGGCCCAGCACGCTTCCGCTGCGCCACTCTGCTCTTCCGGCAAGGAATTTATTCTAGAACATATTCATCGTTTCTGTTGTCAATTTTTCAAAACGCAGAGCTAGGCGTTTTCTTTTTCTTCTACAGTGGTAATCTGTTTTTTGTGATATGATGGCCATTTGCCTAGTCTAACTATTAAGAAGAATTAATTAGAAATATAAAACTTTATTTTGGATACACTTCTCCCGTGCACAAATGCATGATTAGATGTATTAGATGAACGTGTACACTACACCTATAACTTAAAACTTCTGCTTATATCCCAAATGTCATGTTTTAAAGTTATTATAAATTGCACAAAACAATAGAAACTCTTCTGAAGAAATAAACTATGTTTTCCTTTTCTTCCGTGCTGTAATGTGGTAGTTTATAATCTCTTGGGAGTTCTCGAGCCCCAGGTGTGGGATGGGGCGAGGGAGGAGGGGAACGCAACTCATGCACAGTTTTTACAGTGAGTTACAGGGCGTCCACGGAACCTCTAACCTAGAAGATTAGCCTTTCTCGGATCTAATAATTCATCCCCTAGTCTCAATTCAACAAAATAATCGTGATCACGTTTTCTGCCTCTGGAAATGAGCCGCTTCCTTCCATGATTTGCACGGGTGGGGGAGTCGCGGAGAGCCAAGGATGTGCTGTGTAACCCCTCTGCTGGAAAAGGAGACCTGTGAAGCAGGTGAGCTTAGGTCACCCACTCGAAGATATGCTAAGTTTCTGAAGGTTGGAGTGACAGATGTGGATGGACAGACACGATCGTGAGCACAGAGTGAGCGTAGAGAGAAAGTGACGAGTTGGTAAAGAGGGAAATTCATGTTTGCAGTAAGAGTAAAACTGTTGTCTCCCTGGGCGCAGAAATAAGCCCCCAAATACAATAATATTTTTTAAAAGGCATTTTGAGAAGGCTTAAAAATGGCATTAAGTCCCTAAAATGATATCGAGATTGGGTTAGTTTAGCCGGAAGTTAATTCTCAAACTTCCTGAAGTTAGAGGTCGGCCCTCCGAGGTCTGAGGAAATGGTTTCCTTCAAAATTAGCCCCAGAGTGACGTGGAGGGACATGAGCATTCAAGCCCCCGGGTGATGCAGGAAAGGTATAAGTTTTTCTTTTCTTACTCCACAATATTTAACTTCACGCCCCGCCCCGCCCCCGCCTCCCCGCCAATTTCTCGTCTAGTGAACTAAATAAAAACGCTGACCCCGACGTGATTTGAACACGCAACCTTCTGATCTGGAGTCAGACGCGCTACCGTTGCGCCACGAGGTCTCTTAGGAACCGTCCTTTTTTTTTGTTTTTTTTTTTGTTTGTTTGTTTGTTTTTTTTTTACTGTCAACTGATGTTTGGAATTTATTTTTGGTATTCGGTAAAGCCCACGTTGTTGAATGCAAATAATGCCCAGCTGCCTTCATCCAGATCAAAACGCTGTCCATCCAATCACTCCCTGAGTTTCTCTGCCCCCGAATTGCTTCTATTTTCACGTTCATATTTCATTTCTTTTCTTCCCTAGTTTTCTCCACATATATACAAAATAGACGTTTGGAGGAGGGTTTTTTTGGGGGGAGGGTCTTTTTGGGGATACAGGCTTTCTGTTTAAGGTCTGTAGTTTCAGGGTGGGGTTGGCGAGGGAGCTAGAGTAAACATAATGAGCGTCCCTTCTTTTCTTCCGCTCCGAATTAGGGACGCTGACCAGGGCGTGTTTTGAACTCTTTTCCAGTGTTGTTGACATTCAACCCTAACAAGTGTGGCAATGAAATAAATTCAAGGGGTGGCTGGCCCGTGTAATTTGTGCCACTTTCCTTCACTGAGAAAACAGCGTTTCCCTGCACTCCCTGTTCTCCTTAGTTGACGAGAAATATGATTATTTTATACCGTGACAATCCTTCAGAATCAGATTACTGGATCCGATACTGCCTAGAAAAAGAGTAATTGGTCTTTGCGAGAGCGAGTGGGTGATTCTAATTCTGACTCTGGTTTGGCTGGTAGTAAACAGGAGATCAGGGTTTTGAATCTCATCAGAGTTTAAGGTTTTTTGTTTTGTCCCCCTTCCCGCCACCCGGACCTAAAATCTACACGGGAACCATCTCCCTAAATAGAGACGAGGATGTTTTGAATTCCTAGAAAAAGATATTCTGAAAAGATGCATCCTTCCTTCTCCGAAAATTAAGGTTTCTCTTTCTTAATCTGAAACATCCATAGTTTAGGGTTTCAGTAGGAAATTGTAAAGGACTAAAAATACTGGCTACCATCCTTCTGTCAGTTTGTTGTACTGTGGTGGATTACTGTTGCTATGGTTTTGGAAACTATGGCACTGGTATTTCAAATACCAGCAGGGTCACCCATGGTGGACAGGTTGCAGCAGAACTTCCAGACAAAGATAGACTAGGAAGAAAGGCCAGGCGATCTACTTCCAAAATTAGCCAGTGAAAACCTTATGGATCACAACAGAACATTGTCTGACTCTTTTGCTTTGCACATGTCATTAGGAGGGATCAATCACTACAGGGGGACATCATGTTTGGTGAAGTAGAGGACCGATGAGGGTGAAGGAGACCCTTGGTACAATGGATTGGCACAGTAACCATAGCAATGGACTCAAACATGTCTGTGATCATGAGGATGAGGCAGGACCAGGCAACATTTTCTTCTGTTGTATGTAAGGCCACCCTGAGTTGGAGAGGACTGGTAGGCAGCTATCTATTTATATGCCAAAAATAGTTCTCTGAATTTTCATATGCTGTCTGTAATCACATTCAATCCTCACAAAAAGTCTGTGGGGTTGGTATTAACAAAGTGAAAAACTGCCCTGCAGCTGCAAGCTAAAAGCTAGGACAACTGAATACAGACAATTTTTACAATATAAACAATAATCAGACAAGGCCACTCTGTTACCTATGGTGGAGCAAGACGAAAACTAGATCATTCCACAACTATCTGAAACAGGAAAGAGATAAGGACACAAAAATAAGTGAACACCCCCCTTTTCCAGCTAATATAGTGACTGTACTTTCTTACCAATGATATCTCCAACCCCACTTTAATTCTCCTGCCTCCTGGGTAAAACAGTACTGGTATAGCCAGTTGTTGAATTGCCCTGTTTTTTTTTTTTTAATTTTTTTACTATACTTTAGATGAAGGTTCTCATTAAACGTCACTACACATATTGTTTTATGACATTGGTAAGGAACCCCATGACGTCTCAACACTCTCCCATCTTGACCTTTGAGGACCTTTTTTTTGGTGAAAATACACATAGCCAAAGTTACACCATTTCGAAAGTTTCTATATGTACAATTCAGTGACATCGATTACATTCTTCCAGCTGTGCTGCTATTCTCACTCTCCTTTTCCAAATTATCGCATCACAATTATCTTTAACTCACTGTCTCCTAGGCTTCCCATCAAACCTTTTGAGTTGCCGTTGTCAATGTGATTTCACATAGATAATTCTTTTTTTTTTCTTTTGTACCTTAGATGAAGGTTTGCAGAACAAATAGTTTCTCATTAAACGGTTAGTACACATATTGCCCTATGACAATGGTTAACAACCCCATGACATGTCAACACTGTCCCTTCTCAACCTTGGGTTTCCTATCATCAGCTTTCCTGTCCCCTCCTGCCTTCTAGTCCTTGTCCCTGGACTGCTGTGCCTCATGAGTCCTGTTTTGTCTTATGAGGCTGTCCAATCCCCAGCTGAACGATGAACTTTGGGAGGGGCTTCATCACTGAGCTAAAAGGGTGTCCAGGGGCCATACTCTCGGGGTTTCTCCAGTCTGTCAGGCCAGTAAATCTGGTCTTTTTTTTTTTTTTTTTATGAGTAAGAATTCTGTTCTACATCCTTTTCCAGCTCTGTCCAGGACCCTCTATTGTGATCCCGGTCAGAGTAGTAAGTGGTGGTAGCCGGGTACCATCTAGCTGTACTGGACTCAGTCTGGTGGAGGCTGTGGTAGCTGTGGTCCATTAGGCCTTTGGACTAATCTTTTCCTTGTATCTTGTTCTCTTTGTTCTCCCTTCCTCCCAAAGGGGTGAGACCAGTGGAGTATCTTAGATGGCTGCCCACAGGCTTTTAAGACCCCAGATGCTACTCACCAAGGTAGAATGTAGAACATAGTCTTTATAAACTGTGTTATGCCAGTTGAGCTAGATGTTCCCCGAGACCATGGTCCCCAGAGCCCTCCACCCAGCAATTCAGTCCCTCAGGGAGTTTGGATGTGTCTATAGAGCTTCCATGACCTTTCCTTGTACAAGTTGTGCTGGCTTCCCCAGG
>NW_004444051.1:9009310-9016679 GCF_000243295.1 Trichechus manatus latirostris
GTGATTGACTTATTTCACTCAGCATAATGTCCTCCAGTTTCATCCATGTTATGAGATGCTTCACAGATTCATCATTGTTCTTTATCTTTGTATAATACTCTGTTGTGTGTATGTACCATAGTTTGTTTATCCATTCATCCATTGACGGACACATAGGTTGTTTCCATCTTTTCGCTATTGTGAACAGTGCTTCAATGAATATGGGTGTGCATATGTGTATTAGTGTGACGGCTCTTATTTCTCTAAGATCTATTCCTAGGAGTGAGATTGCATTTTGTAGTGCTTTTTTTTTGTGGTGCTGACGTTTTCTTTGTTCCTCTTACTCTCCTGTGCTGAGTTCCTTTTGTTTGTGGATTTTTTTTTTCATTTCTTTAGTTTTTGTAGGTTTTGTTTTTACTGAGCCTTTATGTTTTTCTTCTTTATTTTGATGAGTAGGTTTGTTAACTTTCTTTGTGGTTACCTTGAAATTTACCCTTATCTTCCTAGACTTGTACCAGCCTATTATTACTTGGTATCGCTTGACTTCCTCTCCATTAGAAGGTTCTATACCTACACCGTTTATTCCCTCTTTTATTGTTCTGATGTTGTCATTTACAGATTAAACTCTCTGGTTCCCTTTTGTGATTCTTTTGGTTTTGCATAGTCCTTAAGAGTTCATTTCCTAGGTTGATTTATCTGGCTAGTACAATCCTGTGTCCTATATTCAGCCTGTGGTCTGCTATTGTTTGTTATCAGATCAAAGGACTTCCTTTAATAAGTCTTTTAAGTTCAGTTTGGTTTTTACATAGTCCCTTAATTTCTGTTTATCTGAAAATGACCTAATTTCACCATCATATTTGTATGAGAGTTTTGCAGGATATATTATTATTGACTGGCAATTTTTTTTCAAGGTTTTTTATATGTCATCCCATTGCCTTCTTGCCTGTATGGTTTCTGCCAAATAATCCGAGCTTAGTCTTATTGTTTCTCCTCTGTACGTGACTTTTTGTTTTTCTCGAGCCGCTCTCAGGATTCTTTGTTTGTCTTTGGTTTTAGCAAGTGTGATTATGATATGCCTTGGTGATTTTCTTTTGGGGTCTATCCTATATGGGGTTTGTTGAGCTTCTTGGATGGTCAGCTTTTCATCTTACATGATATTGGGGAAATTTTCTGTCAGCAATTCTTCAGTGATCGTCTCTGTGTTTTCTGTTTTCTCCTCCTGTTGTGGAAGTCTGATCACTCGTAGATATTTTTGCTTTGGATTGTATCCCACATAATTCTCAGGGTTTCTTCATTTTTCTTCTTTCTTTTTTCTGATTTTTCTGCAAACAGAGTTGTAGCCAAGTGTTTGTCTTCAATTTCGCTGATCTTATCTTCGATCGTTTCAAACCTGCTTCTCACCCCTTCTATGACACTGTCCATTTCTGAAATCTTCTTGTTCATCTTTTGGATTTCTAATTGTTGTTTTTGTATGATTTCTAGTTGTGAATTTATGTTAGCATTTTGTTCTTGTATTATTTTCTTGAATTCTTCCATTTTTTGTCTGTATTTTCCATGAATTTGTCTGCCTTTTCCATGAATTTGTCTATTTTTTTCCTCATTTTTGTCTGTTTTTTGCTTCAACTCTTGGATAATTCTGAATATTAGAGATTTGAATTCCCTATCAGTTAGGTCTAGTGCCTTTTCTTCTACTGGAAGGTCATCTGGTGTTTTATTTTGGACACCTACTAGAACCATCCTGTCCTGTTTTTGTAAATGTTTTGATATTGTCAAATGATTTGATAATGCTGTCTTCGGGTCATTCAGTGGTTATTTTCCTCGTTTATTGATTGTAGATTTGTTTATTTCTTCCTGCTTTTTTGTTTTATTTGGTTATGTCTGAGCAGGTGGGCTGTGCGTTCTTTGTTGTCTGTGGGCGCGATACTTTTCACCTCCTTCTCCAAAGGGCAGGGTCAGTCACTCAGGTATGGTACAGCAGGGCAGGTCCAGCTGAAGGGGAGTTGCTGGGATAGGTTTTTTGTGGCACGTACCAGGGCTGACAGTGCGGACCAGGAATCAGTGCAGGGAATTGCCCTGGTTTTTGATAGCACCTAATCTAGAACTGATGTCTAATTCCCTTATACCGTCCTTAGAACTGCCCAGCGCAAGCCCAAATTCCATAATAGCCCTTCCCAACTCCCCCTTATCTAGTTGCCTCACTATTCCTCTAGGGTCCACTCTCCCTTGCTGCAGCAAGTTAAATAAACCTAACTTTTTTTGACCACAAGTGTATTCCTAGTGGTCAGTGGACTTTAACAATGCCAGTAGCTTCACTTTACAGAAGAGAAAATTAAAATTTAAATGGAAGAGTCCTTAGGGAGCCTGAAGTCAGAGGTAAGATTTCATACAAGAGATTGCCTTACATGCCTGCAAGGAGCACATGGTCTGGGCTGGATCTAAAAGATATTAGAGACAGCAGAATGAACTGTCTGCCAGCATAGGTAGTGACTCACAGTAACAGCAAGAAGCTGTTATCACCCCTAAGGATAAAGGGACAGTGGGAAAGGTGGTGTTATCATAGCCCAGAGTGGGACCTAGAACTTGTGGCAAACCAGCAGGAAGTCGGATTATGCAGGTAAGATCTCAAACCCTGAGTGAATGCAACTGCTTAAGCAAATGCCACAGGAAGAAGAGAGGGAGAAGAAATATCCTGACTTCTGCCTTTCTCCTGCCTTCAGTATTCTGTCTGTTCTCCAATAGGTTAAATCTACCCAGAAGCAAGGGAGCCTGGGAAATGTAGTTCCTTGTGATATAGCGCAGCATAAGGGGATGGTAGGAATGATTCTGATAACAAAATGGCAACTTGGTTGACATAATATTCTTCCTAGCTGTGATCAAAGTATTAGATTTACAGAAAAAAAATTTTTTTAAATGAACAACAAGAGTTGTTCTATGGACCAATTCTTTCTGCTATGCTATTACAATTATAAGAACCCCAGTGATGCCATGGCGGAGTAGGGGTTAAGAGTTTGGGCTGCTATTCAAAGGTAGGCAGTTCGAGTCCACCAGCCGCTTCTGGAAACTCTGTGGGGCAGTTCTACTATGTTCTGTATATAGGGTTGCTATGGGTTGGAATTGACTCAGTGGCAATGGGTGTTTTTTGGTAGTGTAACACTGATTGATATTTTCTATGCCTTTATAGAAGTGTATAACTTTTATAGCATAAAAATCATAGGTAACAACAAAGTACAAACATTTAATTAAATTCAAAAAAGATTTCCTTTCTAACATGTGAGTATTCAGTGTATAAAGCACATACAATATCCCAGGTATAGAAACACTGGTAATTCACTTATATGAAAGAGGGGTATTTCAATAGATTTGGTAGTAGGATTTTTGTTGGTTTGTTTTAAATATAAAGCACTTTAACAAAGATTAATTACAGGTCCACTCCATGATTAATTAAAGGTCAACTCCTTCACCAGGTTTCCCTTACTTGAGCAAAAAGTGTATTAATTTTTGTAGAAGTTTAGGATCAGGCCTTGGGAAAGATCTTAAATATTCAACAGTGCTTAGGTTGGAGAAATTGTCAACATAATACCACCCCTGGCCAAATCCATCCCACCACCTGTTTTTGTGTGGCCCACAGCTAAGAATAATTTTTACGTTTTTAAACAGTTGAAAATAAATGAAAAGAAAAATGATGTTCTATGACATGTCAAAATCATATGAAATTCTAATTCCAGTGTCCATAAGTAAGGTTTTATTGTGACAAAGTCATGCCCATTGGTTTACAACGCTTTTCTATGGTCACCCTACTTGAGTAGACATGACAGAGAGCGAATGGCCTGCAAATCCTAAAATATTTAATATCTGGCCCTTTATTGAAAAAGGCTCCAGACCTCTGATCTAGAGATAAGTGTTTTCTTAAGAAACAGAGGCGACTGCCCCTCTCTCAGCGTTGGAAGCGTCCCCAGCACTTCGTTCTCGTAGTCGAGGGCAGCGCAGGTCAAGTGGAAGGGGCCGGATTGCCTGCCGCCCTCTCTGCCGCTTCCTAGCCCTACAAGAAGACCCGCTGAAGCTCTGTTCTTGAGTTCCACAAATGACAGTTCTATCCTTGCAACAATGTAATAGATTTCTCCTGTTTCCCTCCCACCCGCTTTGAGTTTGAGTTGCATTGTTAGAAGCAAAAGTACTGGGATATGAAAATTCAACCTATGTTGTGTGCGTGTGTGGTTCACTTTGTAAGAAGCATTCTTTCCATTTTTGAAGGAGAGTAGCACACTATATCCTTCTTAATTAATAGAAAAAATAAATAGGTTCTAAATCAGTGACCCACTCATTCATTCATCATCCAACAAATATTTATTGTTTGCCTACTATGTGCCAGGCACTTTTTCTGTACTTAGGGCATACTTCCCCAAACTGAGACGCAATTCCAAGGAAAAGGACAACTCCAGAGTCAATTGATAAAAAGTCCTGAATTGAATAAGACAAAGCCAATGGATTTAGGTGTAGCCTGATTTGACTAAGATAAAAGTCATGCCGTTAAGCAGAAAGGGCTGGCGGACTGAAAGAAGATTCCGTGTATAAATGTACAGATTTTCACTTGTGAGTTTGATCTTATGCCCTACAGAACTCAAGCCTACTAGTAGGGCCTTCTAACTCTGTTATAACCATCTTGAGAGCAAAAATCGCATTTTCAGTCCGTGGGATTCCCTATTGCGCACGGAGCTTGGCTTGCCTATCCATAGGCTCCATTCTGTTTGTATTCGTTGAGAAGTTGGGACTGTTTCTCAGGCACACAGGGCATGCAGTGATGGGCCGAAACAGGGCCGAAACCAAGAGGGGGAGGACAAGCCTAGCGACGATCCTCTGAGGAGCGTAGGGAGGAAGAGAGGGGTAGGAGGAGTAGTGGGAGGAGTGAGGGGGGGAAGGCGGAAGGGGGAGGAGGAAGAGAGGAGGAGAGAAAAGAGGGAGCAGAGAGAGGGTAAGAAGTGAGAGGAAAGGGGAAGAGGTGGGGGGAAGAGAGAAGGGTAGGAGTGATTGGAAAGGAGAGGAGGAAGAGGAGGAGAAGAGAAAAGTGGCGGGGAGGGGGAAAGGGAAGGAATAAAAACGGTGAAGTAGGACTAGGAGGAGGAATGAGAGGTGGAAGAAGAAGGCGAGGGGGAAAAGCAAATTATTGAAGAGGAAAAGCTAATTCTCTGGACAGCGTTAGTGACGTTTGTAGAGTAGTTTACATTTTACAGTGGATAACAGCTACTGTGTTTTTTCCTCACAATAACTACCCAGTTAGTTGGGTAGTGATTGCTGTCCACATTTCAGTCTGAAATGTTGTTTTATAGTTGTTATTGTTTTGAATCAAACATACTTTGTAATGGCAAAATGAAGAGAAACATTTGGGCAGGGGCCCCAAGGCTAATCGCCCTTTACATTTTTATTAAGCTCATCTCTGTGGTAATTCCGAGATCTCTGAATAACATGCAATGACATTGCATTACATGCAATCCTCATGTCAGAGCTCAGACATACCCCTACCCTATTGTTGCCCTCGAGTCAATTCCTACTCACAGCAACCCTAGAGGACAGAGTAGAACTGCCCTATAGGGTTTCCTAGCAGTGACTGGTGGATTCAAACCACTGACCTTTTGGTTAGCAGCCGAGTGCTTAACCACTGTGCTACCAGGGCTCCAAAGTAAGCTCACTGGCTTTCAAAATTGTTGGCTTCAAGCCACAGAAAGAACACAATCATTTTATATTATGGTCCAGCAACATATTCGCCCAAATCCATATATTGTGTATATATATATGAAAAACAGAAATAAGTATTTCAAAACGAAGGCATGATGATATTTTCTATTTTATTCTAATGCCAGTTGTGATCCATTGGTGGATTTTATGACTTACTAACAGGTTGAGACCTGAAATCGGAAACACCCTGGTTAGATGCCAAGCTGGAGATCACAGTGAGAACCAGGGCTAAAGCCAGGGCCTTGACTGCAGATGTGAAGTTCCCTCCCCAGTAGGCCATGGGGCTTGATAGGGACAGGGACTCAGGGAAAGTTCATTGAAAAATTCCAGGGCCTCATGGGTCTGCTGTGCTCATTGCTTTGCTTTCCTGGAAATTGCATGAGTTTTCCAACATCAGAGGGTACAGCTTCGCTCCTACTGACAAACATTCTCCCAGGACTGCCTTTTCTTACCAAGGCCCAGCATGGCCTGATTCAATTCTGGCTGTTCATGCCCGGGAATATAGCTACAGTGAATCCAGCAAGGAGTTAGAGACAGGCATCATCTATTCATTATTTTACCACTATTTCACTGAGCACTAACTCTGTGCCAGACCCTATTATAGGCAAAGGGATAGCACAGTGCACAAAATTTACAAAAGCCCACACTTGGGCAGCTGGCATGGTAGTGGGAGGGAGAGAGAAAAGAAGCAAATAACTCTAACATATAGAGTATGTCAGATGATGACCTAAATGATTGGTGGGAGGGGAATTAAGCATGGGAGGGAGATAAGGAGAGCGATGATGAGGAGGGTGGTCATAGTCCTCATCTCATAAGGTTCTGGTGAGGAATAAAATAGTTATTACATGTATAGGCTTTAGTAAGTGCTACATAAATGTTTGCTATGCACTGAGAAATTGAGAGATAGTTTAACTGCTGTAATCACAATATTTGGCACTATAATGTTTGAGGGATTGGATTTATTTTGTTTAATTCCACAGAGCAGAACTAGAAACAAAAGGTTAAAGTTACAGAAAGGCAGGTTTTGCTCCGTAGGAGAAAGCAATGTCTCAAAATTAGCCTTGTTCATTTTCTGAGGTAGTGAGTTCCCCATTTTGGGAGTATTTAAGTAGAGAGAGTCTCTGCACTTTGTGGACAACTAAATTAGCTGAGCTTTATAATTTCCTTCCAAATCTCAAACTTTATGAGTCAACTAAAACCTACCAAAAAATTAATTTGATGTGCATTGAGTGATACACATTTACTCAACAAATCTTCTCTACTTCTTCTGCTGGTCGTTTTTTGTAGATTAAGCATCAAGCTTGCAGTGTAGTGGAAATACAACTGTTATGTTATATCCTACTCATAAATAGTCATCAGGTGGCCTAACACACACTGGTATTACTTTTATACAGTCAGAATGTTTTCCTTCATGGTTTATTTGTGCTATAATATCTATAAGCTAAATAGTTACCCATTGTTTTCTCTATTACCATGCAGATTCACCACATCATATTAGTTACAAACAGAAACTTTGAAGTGAGGCAAATCTGGATTTAACCTAGCAAACTTCTCCTATCTGGATGACCTGGGGCAGGTTGCTTAACTTCTCTGAGCCTCAGATTCCTCAAATGAGTCAGGGTTCTCCAGAAAAACTGAGACAATAAGATATACATAGATA